>NW_019242055.1:159750-247203 GCF_002742605.1 Olea europaea var. sylvestris | reverse complement strand
ATACTTGTGCATTATCTGTCGACCAATAAACCATGCTTGAGCTTGCCTGTGATCGTTTTGAAGAATTCCCACTTCGCAAGTATGTTCCCGTAAATACTTGCGAATTATGAAGCACTCATTCGTATCCATCTTAGTTGCTCTCAAGCGCCAATTGCAACTGTCTTCGACGCAAGCAACTGTCAACAATGACTTGTTTGATTTCTTTACCTTGAACTCAAAGTTATATTTTAATGTCAGCCGGTGCACAGCTTCCTGCAAATCTTTCTTGGTTTCAAACAGTTGCCCGACCTGCAAGTCCTCATCATCGGGAGCCACACGGGAAGAATTCGAGGACGGTCCACTTGTTCCAACCTGTGAGCTCCCACCAGGCTCGTGTCTCTGTCGGGATAAAGCAATCAAATTCTCATTTGTAAAGTCGTTTATGTTCTCATTGTCTTTAACTGTTGACGGAATTCTGCGCGTAACAGCGACGTCACAATCAGAAGCAACTGTCTCAGGAATACCCACATCATCCGCAGGAACTATCTCCACTGTCTCCCAAAAACCTCGATCATTGTTATCCGCCCTATCCGAATCTTCACGTTCACCTTCGATAACATCCTTTGTAATTAAAGTCACACCAAGAACAGTCGGAGTCCAATGCATTTTATTCAATTCTAATAGATAATTCAATTCAGCATCATTAGTAACGAATACCGGTGGCATCGGAATGGATGAATCCCCATAACCGTTGAATAGATATCTCAATTGCATATCGTATTGAGATTGATCGACATTCAGCTTATTTTGCAAATCGTGGTACATTTCTAAATATGGCGTACTCTCTGTTACGGGAATTGCAATACAATCACGTATGTCACTCGTCCATCTCCATTCCCACCGATTATTTTCATTTAATTCGAAATCACCGAAATAACACACGGGGATTATCATATCTGCATGAGGAAATGGTTTTAATCAACTTCAAATATTAATTATAAGAAATAAAAAGGCAAAAAATCAGCTGCAGCGAAGGCTGTTTAACAATCGAACAGCCGGCTGTTTTCGGCTGTTTTACAGCCAGCTTCTAAACAGCCGGCTGTTGGATATTTAACAGCCGGCTGTTTCCCGGCTGTTAAACATCCAACAGCCGGCTGTTTCAGACTATTTCCGACTGTTTGTTAAGTTATACCAGTTTGGCATAGGAGAATACCGTTCTAAAAACGAAATTAAGCATGCGTAATTTAAACGTAAGTTATACATCCGTTTAATTTTTTTTTTGATAGGTTCTGTTAAAAAAAATCTATGTCGACATAAAATTTCTCTTTTTAACGTATACTAATTTACTTAAAACGAAATTAAACATGATTAAATGTACTTACCGAATTGAAGTAATTGATGTGAAAAAAATTTTCAGCTTCAACGTTCCAAAGTTCTTCTAGATTTTGAGGTTCAAGCAGATGAAAAGATGAGAGTTTTTTCTGTGTTGGAAGCTCGTTTTGAAGTTTTTATAAGTGGGGAAATGTTTGGTTTTCAATTATTAAGTAAAAGGGTAGTATAGTCCTTTCAACAATATATGGTTTTGTAATTGTACAAAACATTTAAGGGTATCTTTGTCTTTTACCATACAAGAGGCCAATGTCATAATATTCATTATTTTGGAAGTCAAACTGAAATTTTGCTCCTTTGACCAGGTCAAAATTAAAAGTACCCCAACAATGCAGGGAAAAGGGGCTATGTTTTCGTTGCAATGAGAAGTATACGGCTGGTCAAGAGTGCTGTTAGTCCAGGAATGAGAGGGGGTAGACAGCAAGGAAGGAGGTTCGTCAGAGGATGAGGACCTGATAGAAGTAGAAGAGAAGGTTGAGTTGTCACTGAACTCTGTGGTGGGGTTAACGAACCCAAGGATGATGAAGGTAAGGGGGCTGTGAAGCGAAAGGAGGTAACTATCGTGATTGATTGTGGTGCCACACATAACTTTATCTCATTGGAGTTAGTCAAGCAACTGGACCTTCCAATAACAGCCACTACGAATTACGGAGTAGTCATAGAGTCAGGAAAGTCTGTAAAAGGGTAAGGTATCCGCAGATGAGTGATTCTAGAAATGCAAGGGTTGACAATAGTGGAGGACTTCTTGCCGCTGGGATTGGGTGGTATAGATATGGCATTAGTAATGCAGTGGCTGTGTAGTTTGGATAGCATGGAAGTGAATTGGAAACTTCTCACCATGAGGTTTCGAATGGGAGATAAGGTGTTTATCTTGAAAGGGGATCCAGGACTTAGCAAGGCAAGGGTATCACTAAGGGCCATGGTGAAGGCATTACGCAAAGAGGGCCAAGGAATTTTGGTAGAACATATAACCAACATCGTAGATTCTGAGGGGAAGGAGGAGGACTCGCCTGCAATCATCAAGCAGTTGCTGCAGTGGTTCTCGCAGATTTTTGCTTAACAGGGAGGGTTACCAACATAACGAAGTACTGATCATGCCATTACACTTAAGGAAGGAGCTGAACCGATAAATTTTAGGCCTTACCGATACCCGTACCTTCAAAAGAATGAGATTGAGAAACTGGCGAAGGAGATGCTGGCAGCAGGTATAATTCAATTGAGCATTAGACCGTTCTCGAGTCCAGTATTACTTGTGAAAAAGAAGGACAAGAGCTAGCTTTTTTGTGTGGATTATCTGGTCCTCAACATGGCTACCATTCCAGACAAATTTCCTATTCCTGTGATTGATGAACTATTGGACGAACTCCATGGAGCAACCATCTTTTCCAAACTGGACTTGAAGTCTGGGTTCCACTAGATCCGAGTACACAAGGAAGACATACCTAAAACGACATTACGATCTCATGTGGAGCACTATGAGTTCCTGGTCATGCCATTCAGACTCACCAACGCAACTGCCACCTTCCAATCGCTCATGAATTAGGTTTTCAGAGCATTTATATGGAAGCTTATCTTGGTATTCTTCGACGACATCTTGATCTTCATCAAGGACCTCAGTTCACATGTACAGCACCTAGGGGTGCTGTTTAACGCTTTAAAATACATCAGCTATATGCAAATATCAAAGAGTGCCAATTTGTTGAACTAAGGATTGAGTACTTGGGCCATTTAGTATCAGTTGAATGAGTAGCTGTTGATCCAAGCAAGATTGTCGCAATGGTTCAATGGCCGACACCACAGACACTCAGGGAGCTCCGCAGTTTTTTGGGATGAACTGGATATTACCGGTGTTTTGTCGCTGGATATGGGGCAATCTCTTGGCCTTTCACACAGCAACTCAAAAAAGATGTTTTTGGATGGACACTGGAGGCTGAGGAAGCATTTCAAAGGCTTAAGAAAACCATGTCCACAGTACCAATTTTTGCTTTGCTAGATTTCTCGAAAGAATTTGTGATCGAGGCCGACGCGTTAGGATATGGGTTAGGAGCAGTACTGATACGGAACTAGCGTCCGATCGCTTATTTCAGCCAAGTTTTGTCCCTCTGATCACAGTAGAAATCGGTGTATGAAAGGGAGTTGATGGCAATAATATTATCCATACAAAAAAGGAGGCACTACCTTATGGGGTGTCGATTCATTGTGAAAACCGACCAACGCAGCCTCAGATACATGCTGGAGCAGAGGGTAATACCGGGAGAATTTCTTCAATGGGTAGCCAAGTTAATGGGCCACGACTTCGAGATTCAATATCGACCTGGAATCGAGAACAAGGCAGCAGACACTTTAACGTGGGTCCCTGCTCAAGTTGAACTTGTAGCAATCACATGCCCGGTGGAGATTGACTTATCATCAATGTTGGAACAGATTGAGGAAAATACAAGGTTGGCCAAAATCGAGAGGGAACTTCAAAGTGATCTAGACTCACACCCACATTATTCATTGGACCAGGGTCGGCTACTGTATAAAGGGCGCATAATTCTACATAGCTCATCTACCTTGATCCCAACCTTACTTCATGAGTATCACAGCAGCCCAGTAAGGGGGCACTCAGGGTTTCTTCGAACATACAAGTGGCTAACTAGTAATTTGTATTGGTGGGGCATGAAAAATGACATCAAGAAGTTTGTGGAAGAATGCACAATATGCCAATAGAACAAGAGTCTGTCCCTATTACCTGTAGGACTCCTTCAGCCTTTGCCCATTCCTAATCTAGTGTGGGAAGATATATTAATGGATTTCATTGAAGGCCTGACTTGAGGATGTGACTCAATATTGGTAGTTGTTGACCAACTAAGCAAGTATGGTCACTTCCTTCCTCTTTAGCACCCATTCATAGCAGTAGGAGTTGCATCAATTTTTGTTAAAGAAGTGGTAAAACTCCACGGCATTCTATGCTCCATCGTGTCCGATCGGGATAAGATATATTTGAGTCATTTTTGGATAGAATTATTCAGACTATAGAGGACATTTCTACGACACAGCGTAGCTTACCATTCCCAGACAGATGGTCAGATAGAGGTTGTCAACAGATGTGTGGAAATGTATCTTAGATGTTTTACGTATGACAAGCCGTGAACTTGGTGCGGATGGTTACCATGGGCCGAATACTGGTATAATACTGGTATACTACCTTTCACACCTCTATGAACACTACTCCTTTTCGGGCTATATATGGAAGGGATCCCCTCATTGATCCGTTATGGCAGCTTAAAGATAATAATTGCTTCAGTTGATCAACAGCTGAAGGAGAGGGACATGATATTGGATGAACTAAAGGTACATTTCCTATAGGCTCAAACTAGGATGAAGAAGGAGGCAGACCAATGTCGAAGAGACGTTCAGTTCAGCGAGGAAGACTTGGTCTATGTCAAGTTACGTCCCTATCGCCTGCAGTCTCTGGCAAAGAAGCCAAACGAGAAGTTGGGTCCAAAGTTTTTGGTCCCTTCAAAATAATCAACCGTATAGGGTCAGTTGCATTCCGTTTGGAGCTACCATCTGATGCCACCATACACCCAGTCTTTAATGTGTCACAACTCAGAAGGGCACTTGGGAAGACAGATACTTGTCTGTAGATTTCGGCCCATGTGGATGCATTGCTAGAGTGGAAGGTCAAGCTTGACAAAGTCCTGGAAGTACGCCAAGCTGCTGCAACACCACCTCCAGGAAAAGAGTTACTTATACAGTGGAAGGGTCTCTTTGCTTTCGAAGCTTCAAGGGAGTCATCTACATCTATCATTCAACACTTTCCTTATTTCACCTTGAGTACAAGGTAGTTTTGGAAACCGAGGATAATGATAAGCCCCATATCCGGTTCACATACTCTAGAAGGCCCAAGAAAATGGGTGTATCGGCTAGAGGGAAGCAGAAAAAAAAGATGTTGAGGAAGGGAAAAGTGGTTAGGAAATCAGTTAGAACGAAAGTTAAAAATAAGAGGCTAGTATGGGAAAAAAAGGCAGAAAAAGAAAAAGAATTTGAGAGATGTTTGTGGATACCTTCAAATATATCATAAAATATGGTTTCTTCTCCAAAGAATTCATCGGAGAGAAGGTATCTGGAAGATGACAAGCCAAGAGAGAACAAACATATTTAAACGTGTGTATGAGCTACACTCATAGAATCATCAATAAAATTCAATAATAAAGGAAAGGAGAAAACTACATAGTACTCTAAAGTAGCTGTATCCATAAGCAACTTGTGCAAGCTTCTGAAAGGACTTCATAAGGATACTTTTGGAGCTTGCTTCAGCTATACGTGGAATCAATGCAAGTTCATCTATTTCTTGGAAAAGAGACTAGAACAGTCAATTATATTACACTTGAGAAAAGAGAGAGGAAATTTGTTTCAGTTTTGCTACATATACATCAAGTTTGACATTGTGTGAAATGACAGTTTTTTCTTGTACGTTGATTTTAACAACACTTTTTTCAATTAATAGCCAGATTTCATTCACATAGCAGCAATGTCATCTACAATGTAATCCAAGAATGTACAACTACCACAATTGAATTTGTTCATGTACACTATCAATCATTGAGAGAAGACAACTAAATCTGCACATAAGATATAAGTCTTACAAAAAAAATCAAAGATGAATTGCAGCAGAAAATTACACGTCTCCGAAAATTTCCCATTTTTAAGATTGTTTGTTCAATTTCAATCATTTGAGAAAATAGTCTCAAATTTTTGTGGTTCATAGCTATATCATTGAGGACTTTTTACCAAATTTCATTCCATTCCTCAATGTTTCTCAGCTTAGGATGCAACAATGGATGCCCTTCAAAGAGTAATATTCTGACGCTAATAATCTGATGATTCTTATCCAAAAAAAAAAAAAATATTTCTAAAATGGCATATATAGTAACATTACCTTTCGATTCTTCAGCCTCAACCCCATATCCATAGACGTCTCTTGAAGAATTTTTATATCTGAACTTATAGAACCTATCTCGACCTAACACAATGAAAAAAAAAAGTGATGATGTCCCGGACACAAGTTTTAGATGTAAAAATAATCAAACTAGCAAAATATTTGCTCAAATTTCTATATTATCAAGATAATGAGAATGACCAAAATGATATCAGCACAAACAAAGTGGGCTTTTAGATTCTTTAAGAAAAAATTCAAAATAAGCTTTGCACAATGTTTTGGTAAGTACTTATTGAAAGTAAATGTTGGAAAATTGGTGTAATTAGTTGGTTTGACCAACTTTTGACTAATTATTTAAGTGGGTCCTATTAGTTGGATAAACGATTTCTTTGGCCAAATATATTCTGCTCATGAGTAGAATTGGAATATGTGTTTATTTTTTCAAAGCTAATTAAGGGTGAATAAGAAACTAAAGTCAAAAGATGACCACTTGAAGTTGAAATAAATTGAGAATAATAATTGGTGGGAAATTGAAAAGTGTCAATCTCACATAAGAAAACTAGAAGAATAGAAATTACTTCATATTGCTCAAGTTTAGGAATTAGGTTTGAGTCCCAAGAGATACCACTAGTCTTTTGAGGGGTAATGACCTACATGCTAGTAGGTTAAACTAAAGTCCACACGCGTGCCGTTGTCGTTCAGCTGGCTGTGCATGGGATTGGGCTCAGTTGGTATATATAATTTTGGTAAAATAATATTTTAATTATATTGTTTTATTAAATTAAATAATATACACGTGGCTTCTTCTAGAAATTGGTAGTTCCTGATAGCTTTAACTGCTTATCCAAACGGGTTGTGTCGGGTTGTGTCTTTTGGACATAACGGTTCAACTTCTATAAATAGACCCCAATATCTCCCATTTTATTCATTCTAAAATTTCTAGACACGACAGTTCAACTTCTATAAATAGACCTCAATATCTCGAATTTTATTCATTCTAAAATTTCTTCTAATTTCCTCTCTTGCAAAGTATTGTCCCTCCGTCCTGTAACATTTCATATTTTGCATATCCCAAATATTAATTTCATGAATTTTAGTCATCCAGTTTTCGACAGATCAAAATATTAGTAAGTTCGTCAGGTCTTATAATTTGGGGTGCTACTATTCAAGTCTAGGTCGTTGTATTTGGGGAGACGAGTGCTTGGAGACCGTCAGCATCAGTGCAGGGCATTATTGTCTTAAGGAGAAGGAGTCGAACTCTTACCTCAGCTATTATCATTCTAATTTATTACGTTCTTTCTGTAAGTTGAAATTCTGCCCAAATCTATTTATATAAATTACTGTTCAGTAATCCAGATTAGAGTATTAATTGCAATCATAGCATTGCATGGTTTGGAGATCCATCAGATGGGAGTTAAAACTTCTTAAATGAAGAGTTAGAAGAAAAAATTTACATGGAACAACTTGAAGGGTTCAATGTTCTTGGATAGGAGAAAAATATATGTAGACTCGTTAACTTGCTATACGGACTAAAGCAAGCGCCAAAACAATGGCATGCAAAAATTGACGAAACTATGTTGTCAAATGGCTTTAATATTATCGAATGTGATAAATGTGTTTATATTAAAATCACACCCAGTACATATGTAATTGTATGTCTCTATGTTGATAACATGCTAATAATGGTTAGTAATCATGATATCATAACTATCAACAAAATGTTTACAATACATTTTAACATGATAGATATGAGTATTGCAGATATAATATTAGGAATTAAAATCCTTAAGACATCTGAGGGACTTGTTCTATCTCAATCATACTATATTGAGACAATACTTACGAAGTTTCATGTATATGATGAAAGTCCAATTAAAACTCTAGTAGACTTAAGTCTACATTTGGTTAAACATAAAGGCGAACTCGTATCTCAGTTGGAGTACTCTCGAATAATAGGTAGTCTAATGTATATTACTAACTGCACTCGTTTGGATATAGCACATGAAGTGAACAAGCTTAGTAGATTCACAAGTAACCCAAATAATGACCATTGGAAGGCATTGATAAGGGTTCTTAGGTATCTATGACATACCTCAAATGTTGGACTACATTATATCAAATACCCAGTTGTATTAGAAGGATACAGTGATGCTAATTGGATAACAGATACAAAAGACTCAAAATCCAGTAGTAGTTATGTTTTTACCATTGGTGGTGCGACCGTATCTTGGAAATCCTATAAACAAATGATCCACGATGGAATCCGAGTTCATAACTTTAGATAAAGCTGGAGAGGAAGTCGAATGTCTTCGTAATTTTTTAGAGGATATTCCATGTTGGCCTAAACCTGTATCTGAAGTTAGTATACATTGTGATAGTCAGTCAGCTATCGGTAGAGCACAAAGTAGTATGTATAATGGTATTTCTAGACATATTCATCGAAGACATGATACAATTAAGCAGTTGATCTCGAATGATGTTATTTCCATAGATTATAAATCAAAAGAAAATCTCCGGGACTCGCTTACCAAAGGTTTACCAAGAGATTAAGTGCATTATCTATCAAGGGAAATGGGCTTAAAGCCAACTACGTAAGGATTTTTATAATGGTAACCCATCCTTGTTTATTGGAGATTCCAAGATCTTGGTTTTATGGAACAACTAAGTTTGAAGATTCGAAGAGCACTTTGAAGTTTTCTCCTAACCATTTCTATGAAAAGAAAAGTGTTATCTATAGAAAGTTTTAGGTTAAGTTATACTTTTAATGATTCCTATATTTTGGACTATCTAAGTGGAATATGGCAGGTACTCTTGATAGGAGGTCACCTATATAAATGTGAAGTGGGCCCGCCTCTATGAGAATGTTTCAAAGACTTTAATATTCTAAAGCGCTTATGAAATCCAATAATTGTTTAGGGCCAAAATGAACACAACAATGAGAACTTGAAAATGTTAGGGAGATTATTGTGTTGATACTATTATCTTGGTTTACACCAACGGTTGACAGTTCCAAACATCACATTTGCTGATTAGTCAAGTAAACCGATACTATTTTACTACGGAAGGTTCAAACCCATAATGTACCCATCCAGATGCAATAACTTTCCGCTTGATCTCTCTATAGGACATGCATCATCTATTGCATTAATTTTCAATCATGTGGAGGATTGTTGAAAAATTGATATAATTAGTTTGTTTGACCAACTTTTGGTCAATTATTTAAGTGAGTCCCATTAGTTGGGTATATGATTTCTATAGCCAAGTGTATTTACTTCATGAGTAGAATTGGTTTGTGTTTATTTTCTCAAAACTAATTAGGGGTGAATGAGAAATTAATGCCAAAAAATGACCACTTGAAAAATTGGAAATATAGATTGGTGGAAAATTAGAAAGTGTTAATCGCACATAGGAAAACTAGAAGAATAGAAACAATTTTATATAGCAAGTTTGGGACTTGGGATAGGACTCCAAAGGGCACCACTAGTCTTTGGAGGAGAGAGAGGACCTATATGTTAGTAGGTTGAGCTAAAGCACACATGTTCGTGCCGCATCATCGTTGTTGTCCGTTCGGTCAGCCAACATGGGCATGGGTCGTGGGCCTGGAATTGGGTATGGCCCAGTTGGTATATATAATTTTGGTTAAATAATATTTTAATTATATTATATTATTAAATTAAATAATATATTTTTATTATATTATTTATTTTTTCCTCTAATTTTCTCTGCCCGACATGTGATTTTTTTTTCTAGAAACTGGTAGTTGCTAACAATATTAACTACCTACCCAAACGAGTTGTGTCTATTCCAGACACAACTTTTTGACTGTTGTGTCTTTGGACATGATATTTCAACTTCTATAAATAAATCCTCATATCCCGAATTTTATTCATTCCAAAATTTCTTCTAAATTTCTCTCTTGCAAAATACCATCATTTCGTCCTGCAATATTCCATATTTTGCCTTTTAGTCCCAAATATTAATTTCATGCATTTTAGTCTTCCAATTTTCGAGAGATCAAAATACTAGTAGGTTTGTTAGGTCTTATAATTTGGAGTGTTACTATTACAAGTTGAGGTAGTTGTATTTTGGGAGACGAGTGCAGGGAGACCATCATCACCAGTGCAGGGCATTATCATCTTAAGGAGAAAGAGTTGAACACTTGCCTCGATATTTTCATTCTAATTTATTAAGTTATTTATGTAAATTGAAATTCTACCCAAATCTATTCATATGAATTACTGTACGGTAATCTCGATTTTTTATTCAACAACAAATTAATACTAGAACAAACTTCAACATCGTTCTTTACACATACATCACTTCATATAAAAATATTTGCGTAAAAATAAGAAAAGAGAGCTTCCAAGTAAATTTAACAAAGAACGAAAAGAATTTCGAAGAAATTAACTTTTTCATCATTTTTCGATCAATAAAAGAGTTTTGAAAACAATGCTTTACCTAAGTGAGGAAACCCCATAAAAAATATACTTTCGAGTTAGTACAATTGGGAAAAATGTCCTTCTAATTAGGACTCAAATATCTCAACTTTAGTTTTTCTGCTTTGCTAACATTTTCCACAAAGAACTAAACACACCAAAATACACAGATTTACCCAAATTACACCCCAACACAGCAAGTAAAAGTACACTGATTAAGAACTCACACTCATTGTTTAATAGAAATATATAATGCAATGTTTAAACTTCTAATAAACATTTTTGCAAATGAGTGTCATGGAAGAGACTGAAATACAAAAGAGAAAAGAAAGAAAAAAAAGAAGAAGAAGAGAGAGAAGTGGAAAATGCATAAAATTTTGTCATAATGAATATTCAAATTTCTGGTTGAATTTAAATTTTACTTACCTTTGGATGAAGTATTCAAGATTCTTCACTTTTGTCGCACTTACTTCCGCCTCTCTCAACCTCCTTTGATCTAACAAAAAAAATAAAAATAAAAGGTAAATCTTGAACTTGAATATGTAATACTAGTCGAAAAAATGCACTTTCAAGCACTTGAAAGACAGAAAACACGATGAGACCAAACGAAAATTTTTAGCTATAGAAAATGAATACAAAGACAATAGTTGCATGTATGTTCCAATTTATAAAACGCACTTGGAAGACAAAGAAATCAGCATAAACACGACCAAAAAGAATTGACGAACCTTAGAAGACTAAATCTCGAGGCCACGAACAAAAATAACATCTTTGAAAAGTGAATTTCAGAACAAAGATAATAAGTGTAAATCCTGAATATTTCCAAAGAAAGAAACACAAAATCACAGACAACTAAATAATACGTTCAAACCATAATTTTAAGCCAACTAACTGAAAATAAAAAATAGATTCAAACAGTATACATTTTTAAAAACGTCAATTCGAAAAAATAATACAAATAGAGAACTATAGGGGGAAAAAAAGAAATTAACTTGCGTGTTGGGGAAAATTAGTCCCAAAACATTGAAATCTTAGATTATATATCAAGGAAAAATCTAAAAAATAAATATAATGTATGTATGTATGTATGTATGTATGTATGTATATGGAGTAGTAGAGAGGCTGTAGAGTGTGAAAATAGAGAAAAAGTAAAGAAGGCTCTACGTGAATTGAAGAAAAGTAAAAATGTCAGCATCACGAAAATAATTGAAGACAAAACGATGTCATTTTTGCTTACACGACGAAAAAAATTTCTAGTGTAATAAAATAGAAGAATTCACCGTTCTAACTACAGTACCTTCCCATTCCTTTTTTATATAATAGTAAAACATACGTACAACCATATGTAGATTTTGATACCCATCATTTAGGTTGTTGATACCCTACGACTATCCAATGTATCCAAGATAGTTATCTAAATTTATATTTTTCAACTTTTTGGTCCTCAACCCAAACTTTTCAAATTTCATCTTTTGTATATATCTTTCTAATTTCACCCGTCCGTTGAATATATCTTTCTAATTTCATTCAATTTAGTCCCCAGTAATTCACTTTAACCTCAAATTAAGCCCATGTTTGATCTTCATTTTTGGGGTAAAATATTTCGGAATAATGATTTTTTGGAGAATGTGTGATTAAAAGTAAGGAAAAAGTTTTTGAAATACTTGTATAATTATTTTATGAAAGAATTTGTAGTTGAAAGTGAAATTTGAAAAAATGCATTCTTAAAAAAATGGGGCTCAAATAGGGGCTAAAATAAACCCACAAATATCACAATTTCCAGGAAAGCGGGTTAACTGAAAAATACACTTTCTTCTCAAATATTTGATTTAAAAATTTAAATAAATAAAGAAATTTCCTAGGCGTTGGATCAAGGTTCAATGGCACGCCATTCATTGGAGAGACTTTTTGATTCTTGGGCTATTACTTCCCACATGGAGTGCCTTTTAAAGATCAAAATAAAGTATAATACAATTTTTTTAAGGTCAAAAGACCACTTTAACCGATTCAAAATGATTATCATCTATTGCCAGTATATTTCCTCGCAAAGACAATCAATTGTTTGTCAAGTTGATTGAACTAATAATCACACAATTCGACTATTTAATTTGTCTAATTGTCTAAACAAATTAAGGTTTAGTCCAGCTGGACGAGCTATTTATTCAACCTTAGCTCTACTCTATTATATAAAGTATGCCCAAAACAAACCAACAATGCTACAGGGATAGGCTAAAAAACAGGGTAGACATTATCAAAGCATGATTGGACACTTTGAAAATAAAATAAAATAAAATAAATAAAGACGACTACTTTCTGCTAAATTAGTCAGTCTATGAATCCTTTTTTCTAGCATGTCTGACTGACTTTATTCCAAACAAAATGCCGAGCAACTTTAATGTCAAGAAAAAGGTCGAAAATAAAATTTGAGTGACTACATACATTGTGAAAATTATTTAGATGAAACTGCTTCTAGCTAGACATAAGCGCCATGTTAACATTACTGTTGGTTACAATTTTCTATCTAAAGTTCGTCCATGTTTGACAATAATTATTTCAAAATTCTTTAATTTTCATACTCATTTACATTGAAAAACATTTTGCATGTAAATTCAATCTTTTTCCTACTTTTTAACTGTACAATCTCCAAAAAATTAGTATTCAAAATTTCATTTTCTCAAAATAATGATCATCAAACAAGATCTTTCATTTGTTAGAGCTTTTTTACTCATCTAATTCATTTTTTATATTTTATTATTAGTCTCTCTCTCTCTCTCTCTCTCTCTCAAATTTCATTTTTATTATATATAACATCACTTATATTAATTGAACCACAATTCATTGACGTGTGTTCCTATCAACATTATTTTTGTATGTAAACAAAATCACTCAAATACAATAAATTCTATGAACTTTGAGAAATTAATTTTCAACGACTTAACCACAATTTTTGTTATCTTTTAGCTGGCGTTCCTAAACATAAGAAGTTCAACTTTCACACTTATACCTATTCAATATTTTAAATAGGTATGCGAAGATGTTTGACGTAACGAGCTTATTGAAGATAGCGTACAATTGAATGAATCAATCAAATTATTAGTCTAAAACTCTCTGTACATGCTACATGTGCAATGGCTACAACTGTTATATTTAAAACGCTTATAGAACCCTTAGTTGTGAAATTCTTGCAATAATGCAACTTAAATATTTGCCGTCCAATGAATTTTGACAATCCCCAGAAGGTTTATTTCTCAACATTGCTTAACTAACAATCAAATGTCTTCAAATTTTCTTAAATATTTCCTCGGGATCATTGCTGCATTTTTTAGTACAGAAACATTTTAGGAATGAAAAACTAAACCTACTATGCAGCAAGTGGCTTGCACCATCAACTTATCACTCATGACCAATAACCTACTTTCACTATAGAGTAAAAAGCAATTCATCCTACTCGATTGAAAGTTATGTTAACTTGTTACTACCAAGGGTGTGTTTGAGCTCATTCGAGGGGGGTGGGGGTGGAATATGTGGTTAAAAATATAAGAAATGTTTTGGGTTTACATGCAAAAGTATTTTAATGAGAGAATGTATTGTTAAAGATGAGTTCGGTGAAAATAAATTTTTAAAGAATGGAGTTGAAACGGGGGGCTAACTTACAATATTGGATGAGAGTTTTCTTGTCACTTTATATGTATCTGTTTGATTTTGCTAAAAATTAAATTTTTAGTAGATTTGATGAAATGAGTGTTCAAAAAGTTGATAATTGTCGCGAGTGTCATGAAATATATAGTTGAAGATAAGTTTGAGAAAAATAAATTTTGGAATATGAGTGCCAGACAGGGGCATGATATGCTTCTTATCGAAAAATTGTCACCTTAAAAACCTTTATGTATAAAGTGTTAAAGAATTTTCAAGAGACTCTTTAAAAGTTAATTATTCTTTATTTTAAAGAGTACAATCTTATAATTAAGCTCGAAGCTATTCTTTATTTTAACATCTTAGAGTAGAGAGTATGTTTGACTTTCTACATTTTAATAGTCAAATTCACTCTGTATTTATATTTTTTTCAAGATTATATTTATATTGTTGAAAGTTTCAATTCTATAGTACTTACATTATTTACATTGAATTGAATATTTTAGTTAATGACATGTAAAAAATATGGGAAAAACAATAAATGAATGTTGGAAAAAGTAAAATAAAGAGTTTGTGAGTCTTTTAATTTAAAATACTCTATATTAGGGTTAAGATAACCTTTTGAAAATAAAGAGTTTTTTGACGATGCTCTTAGTTAGGTCAATGCATGATCGTTTAGCTTGATATAATTAAATAAGTTGCTGAATAATCTGTGCAAATTTTTTACAATCTTCAGTTTAATTGTGTAAATTATGTCAAATTACAGAATAATTAATGTTAAATGAAACCAATAAGCTAAAAAGAAGTCTCCTTATAATTAAACTATACTTTTTTATTATGATTTTTAAAAGATAAATTTTGGATTATTGAGAGTATTAACATTACGGCCGGGCACTGAGAGGTTCAGTTTGGACAAGATCGATTCCTATTTGAGAATTATGAAAATAGAACCATTGAATTCCATTAAAAAAAAAAAAAAACACACACACACACACACAGAGAGGATCAAAATCAATCGATTTTGTTTCGGTCCATTCCTATTCTCTTGCGTGAATTTGAACTATAAAAAGATGTGTAAATTATTTTATTTCACTCTGACGCTCTTGTTCGATCAACAAAATTGTTGATTATCACAAATAAAAAAAAAAAAAACCTTTGATAATCATGTATTTTCATATAAATTCACGTGTTCGTATAATCATGCATTCATATAAATTATGATTTAATTAAGAGACTATAACTAAATAATTTTATAACCGAATTGAAGTATTCGTTAGGAAAAACCAATAATAGAATTTGGTTCTTGATTTTAAAATTCAATATCGGAATAATTTTACATGAAACCGAACCAAATCGACTAGTCCAATCCAATTCTAAGGATACGTCTGATTGCAAGTATGAAATTTGCATGGAAAAAAAAAGTATTATAGGCAATTCAATTGCCTTGAACTTATTTGCATGGAAATTGTCAATCAAATGTGTTTGAATGATTTAATTTTCAGTTAAAAAATATTATACTTGTTCGTTTTTTATTGTTGGGTAGATGAAAGAGAGTGGATAGATAAGAGGGAGAAAGAGAGAGTGAATTCGCTGAAAAATAAAATCCTACTCATCTTAAAGAAAATATTTTCCTTAATTTTGAAAAAAATATGATCACGTGATCAAAAGTAGAAAAATGGTTTCCATGAAAAAAATGTCATTAAAATAATACAAAAGTAGGAATTTTAAGAAAAAAAAATACATTTTTCATGAAAAATATTGACAATTAAATGCACCTAAATTGCAGGTAGTTCCAATAAAAATGCCCTATCCTATAAAAATATAATATTTACTCGAAAGAGGATGGTAACATTTTACCCTTTCAAACCATTCAGATTCTACTCTCCGTAGACGCGCGTGGAAGTAGTAGAATGGCTAGGTTGAATCGGAGCAAATACTTCTCAATTTCTTTAACTTGCTTTCTACGTTAGCTTTAAGCTTTGCCGCCGCCGCCGTGACCGGACGTCAACTTCCATCACATATCTCGTTGACAGTTGAGATATATATACAAGCCTTTTTACGTAGAAATGATTTCTCATTTACTGTCTATCAGTTGCCGTATACATAGAGAAAGTGTGAGGAATTTTTAGATGCTTTAGTTTAGCGTCATCATAATCTGTGCATCGAAAAGTTGGTCGATGGGTTCATCGAGTAGTGCAGTTCCTCCGGGGTTCCGATTTCACCCGACGGACGAAGAGCTTCTTCACTATTACTTGAAGAAAAAAGTTTCATTTCAGAAGTTTGATATGGAGGTCATAAGAGAGGTTGATTTGAATAAGATTGAGCCATGGGAACTGCAAGGTAAATTATTCTTAACTTTATCAATAATTGCATGCAAATAATTTAACTATTAAAATCCATCAAGTCTCAAAAGATTTAGCTCACCCCGAATGCTCATGTCGAGAGTATATTTTTAGAACTTGCTACTCGAGATTTATGTATTTAGACGGTGTAGTTCGGTAAGAATGAAAATAGAAAGATCATGGTAAAGAAGAAGAGGAATAAGACGAGGAAAATTTTATTGGGACTTAGGGTATCGTCTCAAAAGCTAATGATTCCGTGGAGTAGCTCAATCCTTTTATGTTGTATATTTTCAACAATCTATAATAATCTTACACATCTAACCGATATATAGAACTTTTATTCGTGTTTTCATTAACAACTTCCAATCCAATAAAGCATTATGTACATCGTTATCGGCAAGATTCACCCAAAACAAGACTACCACAATCATCTTATTTCAATCCAGAAGGATTGCATGCTCCATTGAGGTTATTTAATCTCCACCCTGGAGACCTGTGTTACCGTGGAGGCTTCCACCTTAAGAATTCGATCATCATGGAACCTCATGTCGTCAATATCAAGAGGGCTCACAGCTTAGTTCAAATCATTCGCACAATTCTGGGGATTCATTTGTGAATCCACTTGACTAAGTGCACGTTCGATTTAACTAAAAAATTTGATAAAAATCTAAATTAAAGTTAACAATAAACCTTTTAATCCTATATTTCATTATTTTTTATCCAAAAAGAAAAAAAAAACTGATTTTTTGCTAAACCAAACAGTGACTAAGTCTCGAAGATTACTCTATATTAGTAGGTACTTACAGTTTTATCTCAAAAAATTACTTATTTGGTGGAGTAGTCAAACCCTAATAAAACTCAAAACTATTCATGTCTAGTTTTGTCTGCATATCTCCAACAAATTAATTACTCCTCCATAATAAATCATTCAATCATGGTATGGCGTTTTTGTTATGTGAAGAATGTTTTTGTCCTTTTTATAAAAAAAGAAACACAAAACTATATTTTTATATGGCATGATGAAATCGATTGAATTGCGTTGCTTATGTTAAGCAAATTTTGTTATTATTGAATAATTTATGTTAACATATATCCATGTCGAGAATGACTTTTCTTATAACTATTCAATTAAGAAATATATTTTCAAATAAAAATTTCCAGAATCTTGATTTACTGGCTGGCTGCATCTCCATGTAACTTTTTGTTCATTTAAAATCTCAAGTCTATTTATGCCTATTATATGTATTTGGAAAATAACAAGGCCAATCTTCAAGTTTACTTCTTCATCTAACCATTTCTTTTGATATTAGAAGAGCATGTATGTTTGATCGTATTTAAAAGTAAGTGAAAATCGACACGCTATTTATATTGCCTAGCATAATTTTCCAAATTCCTGTTTTAGAGATGTGCAAAATTGGATCAACTCCGCAGAATGACTGGTACTTCTTCAGCCACAAGGACAGAAAATATCCAACAGGTTCAAGAACAAATAGAGCAACAAATGCAGGATTTTGGAAGGCTACAGGGAGGGACAAATGCATAAGAAACAGTTTCAAGAAGATTGGTATGAGAAAAACCCTTGTTTTTTACCGCGGCCGAGCTCCCCATGGCCAAAAGACTGACTGGATTATGCACGAGTACAGGCTCGAAGATAGTGATGATGCTCAAGGGAATTCCAGTGTAAGTTCTTTCATAAAACATAATATTACATACTAGGACACTAAAAGGACGTAGAAACGTTGTACAAAAAATTATAATTTATTTTCTAAATTAAATATTAATTTTGTAAAGGCTATTAAACATTGATTCGAACTTTAATCGCATACTCCCTCTAGCCCATAAAAGTTACTTGTTTTTCTTTTTTGGTTTTCTCAAATTATAGGCAACTTTCGGAGTTAAGAGTACAATTGATTTCTTAGTTTTTTTTCCCCCTATTTAGTTATTAGGGATGTATTAAGAAAAATCTAAAAAAAATTTATTGTTTCATTGTTCCGAATAAACTAATAACTTTTTAATTTGTGTGAAAATGAAAGCAAGCCTATATTTATTGAATGGAGAGAGTATTAATTTTATCGTACTATATGAATTAAAGCCTAAAATAAAGTAAATTTTTAGTTGAACCTCAAATTAAGTTAATTCTTACTTGAAGCCAACAAAAAAGTCTATAATAACATGAAATTCTTAATTTAAGTTAACAATTTTTTTAATCAAAATTCATTAAACCTCTTTTTGATAACCATTATTTGAGAAAAATAGAGTTTTGAATAATGATTTTTAAGAGAATGTACATTTAAAAAGTAAGAAAAAGTTTTGGTTTTATGTACAAAATATTTTATTACGTAAATGTGTGGTTGAAAATAAGTATGTAGAAAAAGGAAATTGAAAATAATGATCGTGAAATAGGGGCTAAAAGTTTCCTCAAGGTTTCTGAATTAAATTATAAACATCAAAATAAAATTTAACTTATTTAGAGTTTTCAAAACAAGTTCAATACAGAAAGTAAGCGTACATCTTGAAAGTTTCCGTGCAACCTAAACTAACGTACGCACTTTTGATTTTGGATTAAGAATATCCATGCCCCAGTTTAGTTTAGATAAAAATGTTATTTTTAGTTAAATTTGATAAAAATTGATAAAATATGTGATTGAAATTTTGTGGATTCCATGAAACGTGTAATTAAAATTAATTGTTGATTTTAACTTAAATTTTAATTAACTTTGGACGAATAATTGTTTATGGATACATGCACGCAGGAGGATGGATGGGTGATTTGTAGGGTTTTCAAGAAGAAGAATCTATTTAAAGTTGGAAATGGAGGAGGAAGTGGAATAAGTTCAGATCAAATCAACACTGTAGCCGCCACCCAATCTCGTACAGTATTCACACAGACACAAAGGGAAAGTCTATATTTACTGAATCCACAACATGCTCATGGAATTAACTATTCTCACATTCCAGTGGCACTGTCTCAATATCCACAAGTACAAGCCCAAAATTTTATACCTACTCACAAGCCATTGGGATATGATCAGTTTTCAGATCAGTCACCAATTATGGTGAAGCAATTCATGTCCCACACTAGAGATTGTGAAAGTGGCAGCACTGATCAGAATCTTGGTTATGGATCGGGTATGGAAGCGGTCGAGAAGTGCCAACCGGAGAATTTGAACGAATGGGGTATGATCGATCGACTTGTGACCTCTCAAATTGGACATGATGACTCGTCTAAAGGGGTGAGGTTTGAGGATGCAAATGAACCATCGATGAACCAAATCAATCAACTATCTTTACGAAGCAAGATGGATTTCTGGGGTTATGAGAAGTAGTATTAAATCTTATTTTTATTTTTTGAAAAAAAAAAAAAACATTTTAATTAAAGTGATTGGATTACATTTCCTTAATGATTGGCTTTAAGGGGATGTAAATTAAGTATTAATATGCAAAAATAATAACATTATTTTTTGAACATTTTGAGTAGCTATTACATGTTCTTATACGTGAAATTAAATAAATCCTTATTGATTATAATTGAGAAATGTTAGCTGATTTTGAGGACGGAGGATAAACAAATAAAATTCAGTATGCACATCACATCTAATCAACCATCCGACCTCGAGGAATGTTATATAATTGATGAAGAGGATATGGGTGATCAAGAAAGTTGCCCACACAAACGGGAAATTGGTAGACTACTTGGAATTCTCACGGGTGAAAATGCAACTTTAGAATTTGGAGGTAAAACTGTTAAAGACGGTGATTGCAAGTAGTTCAAGGCGATTACTAGGGCTAAACAATGAAACTGTCAAATCATAAAATCGAACAAAAACAACTATTTTGAAATCATTGGTTTCGATTCACGTGGATCAGTCAACATTTTGATTTTGAACCTAGCCAAACAACTTTTAAGGGTTTGATTTAGGTTTCAATCTTTGCAGATCAGTTCAAAACGCCAAAACCAATTAAAATTAAACACCTCAGTTAGAAAGATACAGTCATACTAAACATAACTCAGTTAAACTTAATACCTAAATAGATAATTATACATCCTAATTAATTAATTAAATCACACATAAATATCAATCAGTCATCTCAATTGTAAATGTAAAACCCCCAAATTAGGTGAAGTGTTGAACAATCGCTGATAAACCATATTTATCGATCAAATTGAGCAGATAATTAAATCTAGATTTTAATTCAAAACTTACACATTTCTTTTCCTACTAATAAATTTCTCGAATTTTGCCTCAATTTCCAGTCTAGTTTATCTAAGTTTTTTTTTAAAAATAATTATTTGCTATATTTTTATTGGTTGTTATGTTGTTTTGTTCTAATCATTGTCGGGCTCCTTTAAATTTTTAACAAACAATATTTATTATTTATTTGAGTCTCAATTTTCTGGTCAGACCATGCAATTAATTATTTACATTTTAACCTTGTTTCTAAATTTTACTATTATTTGTTAGAATGATTTGGTGGATTATTTAAATGGCTGTTTTGAAGATTTGAACAATGAACCTTCGACTTATTACTTTGGTGAAAATTGAATCCAAATAAATACAAAATTGTCCCTCAAATTGTTAAAGGTGTTTTAACTATTCAAATATCCACAACTATTTTTTAGTTTACATTCCCTATTAGTGGTTGGATTCTTGATTCCTTTAGGAGTTCGTTTAGTGCACATATGGTTGGGGCGGTAATTTATCCAAAAAATTAGTTGCGTAGTAACAAGAAACGTATAGTAATTCGTCTATATTTGGATGAAATAGAAGCATTGGATAATTCACAAAAAGTTATATATAGTAGGTATTATCGTATTCGATCTTTCTATTCATTTTCTTTTATTAGTTATTATATATCATTTTAACTATATATAATCAATGAATTATGTGTCACAATTGCCGATGTTACACCAATTAGTATCGACTAAGAAGTTAAAATATATATTTTTGTCACGCATTATAATGATTAGAATTATAGAACTTAGATTTGTAATATTTTTAATGATACTATTTATGTTCTGATGAGAAATTTTAGACAAACATTTATGATTTAATTTATTCGAAATATATTATATTTTTCTTTGTTAAAAACCAAACCGAAAGAAGTGGTTTTGATTGGTTTTGTTTAGACATTGAAATGGTTTGATTTGGTTTGAAAAATTTTAAATCGCTTTAAGTGGTGTGATTTGAATGTTTGTCTCAAACTATTCAAATTGAATTGTATTCACCCTTAGCTAGCACAATCCGATCGAGCCATCATGAGAGAGCATTACTCAAAATAGAGTCCAAGATTACATTTTAATCGTTTAATGGGAAGTAACTCGTACTTTTTTTTAATTATTCTGTCCACGTAGAAAGCTAAAATTGTTTTTTAGTACTTCTGCACTTTTAATTAATTTTTAACTTGTATTTCTAACATTTTATTCCTAGTGTCACAATTATGCAGAAAAAAATTGTAAGGATTCGATGCTTAAACCATGTGATCACGTAGCTACCATAGCTAGAGATCGCAAGCCTATGCAAACCCCAGGCAAAGCAGTGGGGTCGAACCTTGTGATCGTATTCGCTAGGCAAATCCTAAGATTTTCAAAGAACTCAAAATTCTCCCATCCCACTGGTATTCAATCAAAATGATACTCTGTTGCACTTTAATATTCAACAATTCGACAACATAAGTCAATAAAAATTAAGTTTATCTAAACTCTCATGTGATTGCATTGGTGTTTATTTTTTCTCTTTTAAGATATATACAGAAAATATTCTGTAGAACGATAAAAAACAAAAAGTAAAAGAAATTGATCCCTTCCTATATGACATGTAAGTACTGCTAACACTCTTTAGGCTTATTTTGTGTTCACAGAATGGATAATGTATATTTTAAGTTTGTGGTGCGATTTTGTTATTCTACCATACTTGTTGTTATGTGTGATTGATTTATTAAAAATGTTAAAAAAAAAAAAATAGAAAAATTCAAAAAAAATTTCTTTTTATCTTTGGGCTTTTGTGATAGATATCCTTGCTACTAAAGATGAAATTAGTTATAATTATTTATGATTCATGAATTGTGATAATTGTAAATACTAAAACCTAGTTAATTAAACAATTTGTTTTAATTATTCATTTCATCTAGAATATGCTGATTAGTTAGAACTACCTATAGGCATTTTTACGTACAATTCTGATGAAGACAGCCTAACAAATTTGTGTTTTAGAAGATATAATCTATTGCGAATTAAATAAAGATGAACAACAGATAAAACATGGTAAACCCTAGGGAAAACATCCATGGCTCCCATGGCACGGATAAAATAATCCGCAATCAAAGAATAAAAATACAATAGTTTCGATTTTGTAATTTCAAAAATTAACAAAAACAATCAAAAGTAAGTAAAGAAAAACTCCCTCATTTTCTTTCTTCTTTTGACTTGTTGGAGAAGTGGAATCAAACTCTATGATCTTAACTTTATCGCCACTTCACTGTAGTACTCTATTGCAACCACTACTTGGATTATGATTCACCGGTTTTAACTCACGTCAAGTAGTGTGATCTTTGAGTAGGATTATATAATTCATGCTCATGTGTGTTATCTTCAATTATTATTGAAGAACACGATTTTTACTTAGACATGCTTCAATAGAACATCAGTTGATTAGAACTCACTGGAGATAAGACTTTAGAACTTGCTGCTCTAGGTACACCGAACATAGGCAGATCTTTCTTCAAACATTATCAGTGTCTTAATGATCTTCTTTACTTATATGAAGACTCCTTCAAGACATGAACATCTCTTACCTAAAATATAGAAGTTTTGCACAGTAAGAATTGTGTAGAATTTGTTTGACATGGTCAATAACTAAATTAAAGAAATTTTTAATTTGTTAAATCAATTTTACTTTTTTTAATTATTTGACCAATCAAACCAGTTTAAGATGGTAAATATATATTGTAAAATATGTTTAATATGGTTAATAATTAAATTAAGAAAAATTTTGATTTGTTAAAGCAAATTTTCCTTCTTTTTATTATTTGACCAATCAAATCAGTCCAAAATGGTAAATATATATTTTTGTATATGTTTCTATATGGAAGGTACATATTACACATTGTTTAGGGCATTGAAACCCTAAAATCCTTACCTATAGCATCTAGTCAGTCACTCTTGACTAATTGACTTACCAGTTTGGATTGAAACCTATTGTACACGTTTTGCACATATTTTGATATTTAAAAATTATTCTAATTTAAGTAAACCAATAAATAAATAATAAATATAAAAAATATGTTACTTACAATCTCCCCGTTTTGGCTTAGCTTAATTTCAAAATATATTTTGCATTTTTAATGTCGCTTTTGTGAGTGTGTAGAGTGTTTGCCAAAATAAAGTATATGATCTACTACTTCTCAGTTAGTTTTCTCAAGTGACACACAACTATCCCTAACTTACACAAATTCCCATAACTTCATGAAACCAAACAATGTATTACATAGTATATATACCAAGCAAAAAAACCCAAACAGATATGCAGCAACACAATATCAATATGAAGTAATACACCGGCAAACTAAGAAGTTATAAAACTTAGTACAAATCAAGCATCATACATACTGCAATTAGTATTAATGTTCCATTATCACCATACGTCAAATCAAAAACTACGACTCTCCACTTTTTTTGAAATTAATAGGTTTAGCATATAAAATAAAACAAATAGGAAAATAGTAAGATCGGAGAATTAGAGTCAGAATGATAAAACCATTCAATTAGTGGACTTTCCGTAAAAGGTTGGTCCGAACTGCCCGTTTAGAGTTGGGGTTAGTGTATTTCTTGACTTCCTCAACTGGATCAGATCTGACTCTCTCTTCTGTAGGAGCAGTAGCAACAGCCTCATTGTATTAGTCTAACATGATAGGAACCCTGTCTCTTCAGTGTCATATGAGTGGAACTAACTGGTACTAAGAATAATCAATATCTCCCTTACACATACCGACCATCTATATGTTGAACTATGGTTGATTATAACATTAAAGTTTTGATTATAATAAACAAGATAATCTTGTTTACTAACAATTGAATTTAAAGTGAACATAATCTTCGAAGCATCCACTAAAAAATTGATCTATGATTGTCAAAATATCAAAAGTTATTATTACAGTCAAACTCATGAAGAAGGTCAAGATCGAAATCACACATTCAAGAGCTTAAGAGCCAAATTTTGAAGCAAGATCAAAGATTAGATCAATTATAAAGGAACCGATACTTTTATATTTAGCAATGAATGCATAAACTCAAAATCCTTGTATGCATTAAAAACAATTTTGTGCATTAAAAATTATTTTGATATAATATTTTGATCAAATATAAAAATGACTTTTAAAATAATATTTTAACTTGAAAAATATCTTTTATCTTGAAGAATTAGTTAAAAATACTTTTCGAAAGTCCATGCTTTTCAAAACCTTCGAATAAGATCAAACGGGTCAAAACATAAAAAATCAAAACTACCAGACGGTCGAACGGCCACGTTGTCAATCGAAAATTTCCAAAGCTCCAAAATTTGATAGTTCTAGCAATTGATATTTTGTACAAATGGATACATTGGTCATTCGGACAAATGGTGGCCGACCGAACATGTCATCCGATCTTACAAATTTTTTAGACGTTTTGAACTCTATAAATTTCCTCACTCTTCCATTCTTCATAAAACTCTTAAGAGCATCAAAATGAGATATTTTTTGAAAGAATTCTTTGAGATTTCCTTTAAAGTCATTTCATTTATTTCTTCATATAAAAAACTTTGATTAATTCAAACTCTTTAATTACATCCTCATCAAAGTTTTTTTCTCTCTCTCCTTTTGTACTTAACTTATTTCTATTATTAATAAAAGAGAGATATTTCAAAAGAGATCTTTGAATTTACATAGCATATGTTTCTTTTACTTCATATTGAAAACTTTGATCGATTGAATCAAACTTATAAAATCACCATATTTATTAAAGTTTCTCATTTCTCTCTCGGTACTTACCTTGTTTGACCCACATTCTTTCAAAAAATTATATTTTTAAATAGTGATTTGACATCATTTCAACCACATTCTTCAATAAAATAATATTACACACAAGTCCAAAATTTTTCCTCATTTTAACCATATGTTCTCCATTAATCTACTATTCCAACATACATTATTTCAAAATAATGTGGCTCAAACGCATACTTAATTTATTACAATCATTCATCTAATATTTGAGCTATTAATCATTGCTATTCATTGAAGTGTCAGTCTTTCTTAACACTTAATTCATTTGTATAAATTATTAAGAGATAAATTTCATTGTAACATCATTGTTCTAAACTTGTAGGTAGCATTAAGGTCCCATGAAAGCTCAATAGTATAAGGTTCTGTACTCCTTGTTGTAATTCACCATATGGGTCATATTGAGGTTCCGTAAAATTCAACAGTGTGGGTCACATTGAGGTCCCTAAAACTCAATAGTATGGGTCATATTGACGTCCCGTAAAGCTCAGTGTTGTATAAGGATCGGTGTTCCGTATTTACAAGTCACTGTAAGCGTTGAAAAGGTTGGATTACACTGTAAGTCAATCAACATAGTGAAAATGCCTTGCTCGTGCCGAAGAGCTTGGTAGTGGAGGATGTAAATTTTTGCTTTGGATTGAAGTTCCATAATAATATCGTTTGCATTTTCTCCTCCATTTTACTTTTTGCTTACATACTTGTGCTTATTATTTAAATTAATATATTAGTCTTTGGTTAAATTTATATTGAATTTTTGAAAAAGTTTTAAAAACCAATTCACCACCTCTTGGTTAATTATTCCTAGGCTATCAATTGGTATCGGAGCTAGGTGCTCACTTTGAATTTGAAGATTTCACAATCTTGAGTAAAGGCTAACTACAATTTTCAAAATTTTGAGCGGTATTCTACAAATCGTTTTCTTTTCTTTGATGACACTCATTATAAGTATTGGAAAGATAGAACGATAATCTATATTCAATCGATAGATTATATTATTTGGGAAGTTATTGAATATGGTCCTTATATGCCCACAAAGATTATTAAGATTAATGGTAAACTAGATCAATCCGTTCCAAATCATGGAGAGGAGTATAATGAAGATGATAAAAGAAAATTGTCTTTAAATGCAGGAGCAAAAAATTTACCTCATTGTGCTTTAGATAGAAATAAATTTATTTATATTAGCACATGTGAGTCTACATATGATATTTCACATACATTCGAAGTCACTCATGTTGGTCTAGCAAAGTGAAAGAAACTAAAATAAATCTTCGAGTTAAAGACTTTGAAAATTTCTTTATGAAGCAAAACGAAGTTATTGTTGATATGATTACTCGTTTCACCGATATGGTTAATGGCCTTAAAGGGGGTTATCGAAATTTTACTAATGACGAGCTTGTAAGTAAAATGTTTATGTCACTCTCTGAATATTGGAGCTCGTAAAGAATGTTGATGGAAAACACCTAAAATATCAAAATATATTCATTGGAAGAGTTTTATGGAACATTGATGACATATGAGCTGAATTGTACTGAGACAAAGGAGAAAACAATGAAAAGCAAAGAAGACAAAAATCGTCAAATTGCTTTAAAGTTGATGATTGATGAAGATACTTCAAGCCAAAATATGAATGATGTCGAACTTGATAAACTAGTTCTTCTTGTCAAAAATTGGAGTGGTCTTTGCAACAATCGATGATTTCAAAAGAAAGAAGAAAATGGCGAAGAGAAGAGTGAGTGATAAGATTGTTCGCTATAATTGTGACAAACCCGATCACAGGGGAACCGAATGCTCGAAAAAAAGGAGATTTATCAAAAAAGAAAACACTCCAAGCAACATGGGATCAAAGCGAAATGATGATCATGTAGATAATGAAAATCAAGAGGAAGTTGCTAACATACGCGTCATGGGCATTGAAAATGAGGTAAACACAAATTACAATTCTTTATATGATGAATTATCTAACTCATATGATGAATTTCTTGAAGAATTTGAAAAAATTGCTTTCAAGCACTCTACTCTCAAAAAGAAAAATTCTTTATTAGAAAAACAAGTAAAAAAACTTCGGAAAATTCAGAATGATTTTTTGAAAAAGAAAAAGTTGATTGAGGAGAATTCATCTTTGAAAGAAAAATTTAAGATTTGACTAAAATTGTTCACAAATTTATTCAAGACAAGAAAAACTTTGATCTAATGTTTGGTGAACAAAAATGTGTTTCAATAAAGGAGGAATTGTATACAAACCCATTTTTAAACAAAAATATCTCAAAAATTTATTTTTTAAAGCATCTAATTCTTCTCTTCCAAATGTCACATGCAGTTTTGGCAATAAAATATATATGTATCTTTTGATTGTTCAATAAAAAAGAAACTACATTTTGAAGGAAACTATAAGTGGATTGAAAAGTCCACTAACACTAACTACCAAGATCCAATATTGTATGGGTACCAAAAGCAAAAAATTAAATTATTTTTGTAGGTACCAAAGAAAATAAAGAGAAAATCATTCTTGGACATAATCGAAAATCAAATTTTGTTATCATATTTTCCATTTTTTTTTTGCCAAATTTGAAATTAAAAAAAAATAAATTGTGATGCATGTCATTTTAGAAAAAACAAGTGAAAAGCTCTTTCAAAAAAAAATCAATGTTCTTCAACTTCAAAATATTTATAGCTTCTCTATATGAATCATTTTAGACCATTTAGAGCCGCAAGCTTATATATATATATTACATGTGTCCTATTTTTGAATCTAAAGGATAAAGCTCTAAATGCATTTAAATATTTTTAAAAAGTCTGAAAATGAAAAGGATATACTATTACTATAATTTGGAGTGATCTTGATAGATAATCTCGACAATATTGCTTTTGATGATTTTTGCAAAACTTATGGTTGTGAACATAATTTCTTCGCTCCTAGAACTCCTCAACAAAATTGTATAAAAATGGAAGAATCGGACATTGCAAAACAATGGCTCAGACTATGCTAAATGAAAAATAGTTTACCAAATTATTTTTGGGCCGAAGCCATTAACACTCTTGTCATATTATGAAAAGAGTAGTTGAAAGAAAACAAAATCTCTATATGAGCTTTGGAAAATAGAGCTCTCAATATTGGTTATTTCGAAATATTTAGTTAAAATATTTTATCTTAAACACAAAAGAAACTTGAAAAAAATAATTCTAAATCCAATATTAAAATCTTTCTCGGTTATTCATCTATGAGCAAAGCTTAGCGAGTTTTCAACAAAAGAACATGAGTTGTTGAAGAATCCATGGATGCAAGTTTTGATGAAGCTAATCCTATTGACCAAGAGAAAAGTGTTGTTAATGATGTTGGTTTGAAGACTCCGTTTGAACAAATTAACATTCAAAATCAAACAAAGGAAGATCCTAAAGATGTTAAAGATCAACATGAAGAAGTAAATGAGCAACAAGATGAAGAATCTTCCGAAGTACAAAGTAATCAATCTCCACTTAAGGAATGGAGTCAAACAAAATACATTATGGACATGCTCAATAAATTAGAAATGAAAGGGGTGAAATCAATGAGCACTCTCATGAGCTCATCAATCAAGTTAGACAAAGACAATCAAGTTACATCTATAGCATACAACATATCAAAGTATGATCAGATCTCTTCTTTACTTAATCGCAAGTAAAGTCGATATTGTGTTTAATATGTGATTATGTGCTAGATTTTAACCCAACACCAAGAACCATGCCTTAGTGCAATAAAACGAATTTTTAGATATCTTAGTGTGCTAGAACATTAAGTCTATGGGATCTAAAGGCACACAAAATGGGAAATATTGTATTAGAATTTGTAAATACAGAAAATCAACCGATCGACATTCTCACTAAACCTCTACTACTTGATAGATTTTCATATATAAAATTTCGATTAATTTGAAGTATGTGGCTAAATTGAATTCATACTAAATTTCTCATATGATTGATTCTATGTACATCATTGGTTGAAATTTTTACAAATCTTAGCCAAATGATTATGGTTTTTGTTGGAAATCTACTTATTATGCGCAGCGAAAAATAAAGTAATTTTCGATTCCCATCAAAGATCCCTCTATGTTTAAATAGAAATTGTACCTTTTACAAGATCTACAAACTCCTTTGCCATTCTTTCGTTCCAACGATCTTGATTCGCTATCCACAACTGTCCAATTGTCCAGCCTCCAACGATGATCCACACAAAGAACAAGATTGTAGGACTATGATTTTCTTTTTGTGCTAGCAAGAATAATGAATCTCTATCAAATTGTAAACCCTAACCACTTATCTATATAAGCCCAAATGGGCTTGGCTTGACCCAGTCCAACATTTAATTAACTCATTTAATTAAATCTGGTCCGTGAATTAATTAATCTAATTAATTAATTTGGGCCTATAAATAAGCAATCCAATTAATTAATTTATCCAACACTTGATAAATTAATTAATTGACAAATCACAATCTTCCAATTCTTTTTTATGTGCGACCCATCAGGTTCCTGATCACGATACCGAACGATGTGAAATATTATTTTGATCTAATCAAAATTGATAAATTAAAAACCCTTTTAATTTATCTCCAATTCACTTGCCATCTCAGATTGACATCTAGCAATGTATCAAAACAACATGTGACAGAAAATGTCATGTCGTATGACAAAATCAAACTCGTTCATTTATCGTGGAACTATAATCCTTTTGTCAATACGATCCGATCAATTACGATATATGAAAGTGTGTCAACCTCAATTATCGATCATATCTTTCACTCCACTATTAAGTCAATATAAGTTGAAAACTCCTTTTAAACTTATGAGTACACCTTGGCCAATGATTTCATTATAGACTTAATTGAATGAAATGCAGATAATAATCTCTTACTATCTAAGAGTGATGAATCCTCTATTGGTCATTTACAACCTTCATACAATTCTTGACATACGCGAACAATGTCGTATTAGCAGCCCTTGGCAGAGCAACATCAAACATCGTCAAAGCAGGAATGTCCTCATATATGATACTATTATGACCTCAATTCAAAGGACCAATCTCATTACTGAATGTTAGAGATTAACCACTGACACTCAGATAGTCATCCATATGGAATCTCTAGGCAGGTCTCCAATGTTTTGTTGTATAACAAGACATCCACGTGTTCATTTAAGTGTCACCACATTTTAACTTGTGAGATCAACTACTTATTTCACAAGTAAGAAATGCCACACTTGATGGTCTATCCATAATAACGATATCCGTATCTCGTTATTACTTACAACCACGGATGATTTAAGATACAATCATATGTAATTTATATTCAAAATCACAACTCCCTGTAATCAACAAATTACGAAGATTTGAATCTACGGACTCTAGTATTTAATTTTATTGTCTATTAATTAAATAAAAGATTTGTCATTAAATCACATTAATTATATATTAAAAGTATTTATGTCCAAGGTTGATTGGACCTAGGGCATAACACATATAGTTTTAACATTTCATCACTCATGCTTTGATTGGTATTTTGATATAAATGTGATGATTAACCTCTTGTTTAGACTAACATACTTTTTGGCTCCTTGTATTTTATTGAGGGTAATATTATTATTTTCTATGGTTGATTTAAAATTTTGATCTTATGTCATACTCTTGCTCTCATATATGTTACTTTTTTGCTTATGACAAAAGGGAGAAATTGAGTAAGTTAGATTTGAAAAGCATTGAAAAGGGGGAAATGTGATAATAATTTTTTGAAAATGAGATTGATATGCTTGAATTGAAATATATATATGATACGCATTCAATAATTGGCTTTTGGTTTGTAAAAGATATGGGAAATAAAGGGATTACATGCAAAATTTAAGATTTATATTCTTTATCAAATGTTCAATCTTGCTTTGCAAATTATCTTGTTTGTCATAAACAAAACTTTAAGGTTATAATCAAATATAGGTCAACAATTTCTCCCTTTTGGATTATGACAAACAAGTTAATTTTGTTTACTAACAATTGCATTTAAAGTGCTTAAAGTCTTCAAAGCATCCAATGAAAAAATTATTATCACAGTCGGACTTATGAAGGAGGTCAAGAACGAAGTCTTACATTTTAGAGGTTAAAAGCCAAACCTTGAAACAAGATCAAAGATTAGATTACTTAGACCTATTGTGAATATACTAATACTTTGATATTTAGCGATAAATGTTTAATCTCAAAAATCTTTTATGCATTGATTTTGTGTATTAAAAGTTATTTTGATCAAATATAAAAATAATTTTTAAATTGATATTTGAAAATATCTTTTATCTTGAAAAACTAGTTAAAAATACTTTCAAAAGTCTACGCCTTTCAAAACTTTCAAATTGGATTACATGGGGCCAAAAAGTAAAAAGATCGAAATTGCCAGGCGATCGACCAATCGGACTAAGCGATTAATTGGCCAAAAGAGGCCGTCAATCGAAAATTTCCAATGGTAAAAAATTTAACCATTCTTACCTCTGATTTTTACTATATTAATGGTAATATCGATCATCTGGACAAGTGGCGGTCGATGTGACATGTCATCCAAACTTACAAATTTTTTTGACGTTTGGAACTCTAAATATAATAACTTTTCCATTCTTCATAAGACTACTTTCACGGGTTGCCTTTCTTTTTGGCACAGAAAGGGATATTGTGCGGCAGTAGTCTGCTCCGCTAGACTATCTTTCTCCTTTTTTTCGGTCGCGTCGTGACGAAAGAAAATTTGATTACAATTTTGTAGAAAGCTTAAAACAGAGAATTTTAATACATTAAAAGTAAATTACATATTGATTGATGAAAACTGAACATGATAATTGACCAAAGGAGAAATTACAATTGCTGGTACAGGAACAACAAAGTCATATTTTTTTGAGAGAACTCTTTGAGCTTTCCTTTGTATTCATTTCATTTATTTCCTCCATCAAACACTTTGATTTATTCAAACTCTTTAATCATCATTCTCATAAAAGATTTTTTTTTTATCTTTCCTTTCATACTAACTTATTTCTATTATTCATAAAAGAGAGATATATTTCGAAGAAGATCTTTAAACTTACATTGCATATATTTCTTTTACTTTTTCATATTGAAAACTTTTATTGATTAAATAAAACTTGTAAAATCGTCGTGTTCATCAAAGTTTCTTATTTCTCTCTTGTTACTTAATTTATTACAATCATTTAATAAAGAGAGATACATGTTGCGAAAATTCATGGACATATATTGTAGTTATTTCTTTTTCAACTTCTCATTGAAAAATTTTAAATGATTGAATCAAATTGTTAATTATCATATTCATCAAAGTTTTTACCTAACACTTGACCTCTTGTTTATTGCTATTTATTGAAGTGTTAGTCTCTCTTAATACTTAATTCATTTGTATCGTTTATTAAGAGAGAAATTTTATTATAAAATCATTGCTCTAAACTTGTGGGTCGTATTGAGGTCCCATGAAAGCTTAATAGTACAAAGATCACTGCTCCGTATTGTAAGTTACCATGTAAGCCACATTGAGGTCCCATAAAGCTCAATAGTGTGGGTCATATTGAGGTGCCATAAAGCTCAATATTGTATAAGGATTAGTACTATTTATTTGTAAGTATTATTCTCTCTTAGTACTTAATTAATTTGTATTATTTATTAAGAGAGAAATTTCATTGTAAAACCATTGTTCTAAACTTGTGGGTTGTATTAAGGTCCCGTGAAAGCTCAATAATATAAGGATCCGTGTTCCTTGTTGTAAGTTAACATGTGAGTCATATCGATGTTCTGTAAAGGTTAATAATGTTGTTCATATTGAGGTCCCATAAAACTCAGTATTATATAAGGGTCGATGCTCATTGTTTGTATGTTATCGAAAGCGTTGTAAAGGGTTGCATTGCATTATAAGTCAATCAATATAGTGAAAAATCATTTCTCATGTCGAAGAACTAGGTAATGGAGGATATAGATCATTGTTTTAGTTTGAAAATTCACAATTATATTTTTTGCATCATCTCTTCCCTTTTACTTTTTGCTTTCATTTTGTGCTTATTATTTGAATTAATATATTTAGTCTTTATCTGCTCGAATATTGATTAATTATTTGAAAAAGTATTAAAAACCAATCCACCTCCTCTTGATTGGTTATTCTTCGGCTACCACTATAATATACAAAAATAGCTTGGAACTACAAAATTAAAGATCGAATGCAGCGAGCACTTTTTCAATCAACAAGGCTCAATTGACCCCTCATATTCGACTTAATTTTTTTCTAAACATTTTTGTTCAAATTTTCCTTTTTGCAATGGCTACTAGAGTTTACTGTCAAATTTAGACTGTTGATCAAAAAATCTACAAAAAGGCCTACATGTGTCAATCGCACAAAAATATGGAAGTTTACAAAAAAAAAAAAAAAAAAAAAAGTAGAATAAAAAAAAAAAAAAAAAAAAAAAAAAAAAAAGTAGAATCAATCACAATATTTTTGGAAGAACTCCACATTCAAAGCAATTTCAAAAACAGCTTAAAATTATCAAGATAAACATGAAATTTTCATTTAGATGTTTGCTCGCAATTAATTCAATTAATTATCATATTGAAATGTAAGTGTGTGTAAGACCATTTAAACATAATTAATTATGAACCATATCCTAACCCGAATTGATACTTACCATGACAACATGCAAAAGTTTGTTTCAAACCAACCATCGTATGAAATTGTCCCTGTAGATATAAAAATATGTGTGTGCCAGACTTGAGTATCTATATAATTGTTTTCTTTTCTTTTGCATGTTCATGCAACGATTTTTCTATTTTTTATTTTAAAATTTCACCGTCTTTTCAATTCATGGAGTTGATTTTCACACAGCCATAAGTAGTTTTTCTCTTATGATTTATGTTCATTATCAAGGACAGCTTCACTCGTTTATGGTAGTAGTCCTTTCTTCTAATGAACTTGTTTATTTACACAACATTATACTACGGTGCAGAAAGACATAGATACTGACTATAGATCTACACTCAAACATATGTCACTTTAAGATGGAGCTTAATCAGTAAATGGTCACAACAATGTAGCCACAATATCTTAATAGTGTACTTATTTAACAACACTTTACCATAAGCAGAAGTGAACATACCATACTAATTGGATGTATCAATTTGATCTCAATAATTTCAAACCAACCATAAATACACATCATGTGACATTTGCAAGAAAAGCCATAATTTTTCTTTTTTATCTTTTTCAATTTTTTTATTTAAATAAATGCTATACACCTGCACACAATGTGAACATGCAAACTAAAACAATAAAAGATATACATCAAATTATTTTAATGCATTATGCACATGTCCAAGAATTTTCGCAAAGTTTTAAATCTAACCGTGTCTAAAGCTTTGGTAAGCAAATCAGTAAGTTGCCATTCAGTATTTATGTATTCTAAGACAATTACATTCTTCTCAAATATGATCTTGATGAAATGATGTACAATGTCTCTTTGCTTAATTTTAGAATGTTGAACCAGATTCTTAGAGATATTAATCGCACTAGTACAGTTACAAAACATGGCAGCAGTCTTATTTCTTACTTAGCCAAGATATGAGATTATTACCCATGTAGAGACTATCTCTAGATATGTTTTTCCTATCATCCATGTTTCTAGCTGAGTCAACATTTTTAGGCTCAATATGTGACGTATAACACACATTCCCAAGTTTAGTAGCAAGTTTCTTTCTTGTCATCATTCCATCTTAAATGTCTAAGAGGATGTTATCCATTAGATGAGCCTTTACTATCTAGGTAGGGGCTGTCTTTTGTTCTGTAGTTCATGGTCTTCCTCTAGTGGTTTAACGCCTTCGATGCCAAATGCATGAACTTTATAACTTAGAACCGACAGTTCTTCTTGACTATTACTCCTTGAATGACACGACCTGTCCCGAATCACCCTAGTGGACTCGAAACGAGACGTGCGCCAATGATAGATACTGACTAGATGTCAAATTTATCACCAAGATTGGCTATGAGTTATTTCAAAAATACAACAAAATCAAATGCTTATGTAAAATATAATGCGTGGGCCAAATTATTTACTTCGTGCTTCATCAATATGAATTATAATACTCAACATATTGTGTGGCTCTCATTCCTAAATCATTAGGTTTTTCCAGCTAAAAGAATCAATTTTCACCTGTGGGAAAATTACGAGAAAATATATGGGTTGATAGCTCAGAGAGTGGAGAAGTTTGAAAATAATTATACATTTTCATTTATACATTTTTATCAAAAATCGAGTTCATATCATTGATAATCCGCAAGATAACATCATATAATTATAGCCAAAACGTGAGATATTCACATAACGTGGTAAAATATCATCTCAAGTCATGATATAAACATAATCTGGTAATCATGCTACAATCTCATCACATCAAATGTACTAGAAAATCTACCAAAAATGTACCCTCTGACTAAAATCTGTAATCCGCCCATCGGGCTAAGAACCTTCGCCACGGGCCTTTTGGCTCCTCCGTGAATGAAAGCGAGTCTCAAGATCTCTAATAATTAATTCTAGAACACGGCCAAGGCCTCTCAGTGAACTATATAAATACGGTCACGACCCCTTCATCCCCAGTCGACCCCTCAGTGTAGTATAGAACACGGTCAAGGCCCTTCTGTGAACTAGAAGAAGTACATAATCATGAGTACTTTTCTGGTCGATCTCAATATCACATGTCTTATATACCAAGTCACAAATGTACAATAAATAATCTTTGAAATTCCACATGTATCATAATAAAAGAGATTTTCATGATAATCATGTAATTCAAACACATAATTGCATATAATTGTACATACTTTAATAATATACTTAATTTATAAATACTTTAAAAATATTTATATTTTTCCACTCACAGAACTATGTTCACAAAATTAACTCGATTGGTAAGCTGTCCCGATGTCAATATCGCCGCCTGAAATATGATATAATTTTTAAATCAACAATTAATTATTTTAAGAAATTTCAATAATTTAATAAGCAATACTCAAACTTAATCATTTCACGTTTAAGTGATTTACACGGTCTCTTTAATAGCTAAAACTAGTTTTTCTTTCACTTTACTCAATTTTATAGTTTCTTATACTTAACCCATTTAATAAAATTGAATTTAATCTAACAATCTAACTATAAAATTAAATATAACTTGACAATAAGTAACATTTTACTTGCCTTTCAAAATTAAGGAATTCAAGTTTAGTACTAGAAATCACTTATTTTTAAACCACCTTGTCAAAATTTTCTTTTTTTCCCCCTTGCTTCTACCCTTTCCAGGTCTCTCTCTCTCTCTCTCTCTCTCTCTTATATCATATGATGAGAAATGGATATTAATTCACCTGCCACCCGTCCAACTCTCACTCACTTGTGTGTGTGTGTCATAAGTAAAAAAAAAGGTGATAATAGTTAATCACTTGCCACTTGTACTCCCCAAACCTATTTTTACAATGGAAGTCCCTCTTCTTCAATTAAATATAATATTTAGTCAGTCAACTTCCATTAATAGAAAAGTAAATCCTCAAAATTAAATTCCATCCATCTTAAACCTAAATATTGTCAATTTGTCAAATAAACTCTCAAAAATAATTTGGTCAAATCAAGTCCCACTAAAATGATTTACTTCATTTAAGTCCTTATTTGACTTTGATTTTGACTAGTCAAACATTTGACTTTGAATAAATAGTATTGATCTTTGACTAATACGAAATGGGATGTAACAATCTTAACCCCTTCAAAGAATTTCGTCCTCGAAATTCATTCGGCTAGGATACAAATCAATAAATATGTAGCGCACAGATTTAATCTTCCATAATGCCTCATCCTGAATGATTTTTCCAATCCACATTGATAACTTATTTTCCAACTTTTGTCTCACTAACTAGGTATCTTAGTTCCATTTAAATAGCAAGTTCCATTTAAATAGCAACTCATGCGTTGATAACTTATCTTCTGAACTTATCTTCATATTCTCTGGCATTCTATTAAAAGAAATTGCACAGTGTACTTTAGTTCTGTAATTCCCTATATCAGCCAAAGATAGATACTCAAACTCCACTATATAAATCACTATCTTATCCATATATAGTTTATTAATGTATCTCATGAATTGACTATATTAATTGAAAATAATCCTGTAACTTTTGTCGATCCATCATCAATAATCTAAATACCATTTTGTCTCCATTCTGTGTATTTAGAACCTCAAATGAAAATTATTTTAGGGTAACATCTTCCATTCTAAATTGATAATATCTGCAAAAATTCAATTGTTCATGATTTTCTAAAATTTCAGTTATACCCAACAACAATTGAAATAGCTTAATATGGTATTCTTTTCCTTTAATCCTATATCACCCAATAATAATAATATATACACAACTTCAAGTTCAACTCTTTTGAATAAAAATATACCTTAAACTCTTGTAATCGATAAGTATTGTCCTCTCCCACCATGTGATAACACCATAATTCTTAAATTCAACTCCAATATAATCAACTATAAATTATGTTTTAATCATGCCTCTTCAATAATCTATCGTGTAATCCAAATTCATCAATTTACTACAAAACACATTCTAAACCTTAACATAATCCATTATCATAAATCAAACCCTCATCAACTTTAGATACAAGAGTAAATATTTCCTCGAAATTTTATCTAATGGCAAAACTTTTATATTTCTAAACCCACACAATTTTGGTACTCTTTCTTCCTATGAAGAGGCAATTATAACATTTAATCCATGATAATTCTATACTCTTATTCCATATAAAGAGTCTACTAGCCTAGCACCAATGCATAAGCTTTTTGTATATTGCAAGAAAACCTTCAATTAAGATTATAACTTGAAGATATCGTTCCACAATTGAATAAAATTTAAATTGGATGATCTTCTTAGACATTAAACTATCCACATATCATCCATATATTCTATAATGTATAGATCTTGAAAAAAATGGAATGCTTTATCCTCTAAATCCAAAAATACAATAAAAATAACTCAAAATTTACACCACTAAAACTTTATTAAATTCACCTGAACTTCAAATTTGGCTCAAAGCTTCCAAATTGTATATATAATTTAACATAATAATCCAACAAATGATCTTGACAAACCAATTAACTTAATAACCCAAATATATCATCTCATTATTTCGCTATAAAAAACCATAACATTCATTTACTTGTTATTCACCATATCATATTATGATCATGTAACCTTGGTATTTAATTATAGTCATATCGTATGACCTAAAATATTTAAATATGTCAATTTTCCTTAATATCACAAGATAATAACCTTCATATTTATCACGTGAACATTTCACACATCAATATACCGCATGCTAATTTCCCAATCTCAATAAATTTCAACTCTACCATTCTCTAGTTTTTCTTTTTTTTTTTTTTCCACATAAACATACCTAAATGCACATATTCATTTAATTCTATTTTTAAAGCAACAAATCACCCCCTAATAGGTAATCATTATGAAGTTCATCCCTATTATTCTCACATTCCTTGTTATCAAACCACTCATAAATAATCGAAATAATTGGAATTACCCTTAATTTCCTCGATGCCTAAAGTACACAATAACACATTGTCATCTATCAATTAAGAAATCATCATTTTGTCTTCCACAATTTCTTATCATATAGCATAAATATACGCCATCATAATTCCTATTATCATCCCATAAAAGTGGCTACAAATCACCACAAAATTTTTATAACAATAATGACCATTTGGCTTCAAAAATAATTAACATTCCTCACTGATTGTCACCAATCACACATCATATCATTTCCCTGTATTTATCGTGCAAGCTATAACTAAAAATTTTCCCGTGTATACATAAAAAAAATCATGTAGTTCTACAAATAAATTGATAATTAAGTGGTTGTAACATCTGTAACTTCGAATGCCCGCAAAATCATCACAATCTGTTCAAATCTTAATAGGTTACATACACACATAGTTCCAACCCAACAACTAATAACATTTCCAACCATCTGATCACTACAATTACCACACTTACATACTAGTCATTTCAAAATCAGTTAAAAAAAATATTTTTCTATTATTTTTGTTTCCATACATTCGAGCTAGAGAGCTTGTGATTTCTGCCACCACGACATGTGAACATACCCACCGAACATGCATGAACCATAAAAATTTTCAAAATCATGCTCTGATACTACTTTGACATGACCCATCCCGAATCACCCTAGTGGACTCGAAATGTGACGTGGGCCGATGATAGATGCTGACTAGATATCAAATCTACACCAAGACTGGCTATGAGTTATTTCAAAAATGCAACAAAATCAAATGCTTATGTAAAATATAATGCGTGGGACCAAATTATTTACTTCGTGCTTCATCAATATGAATTATAACACTCAACATGTCGTTTGGCTCTCATTCCGAAATCATTAGGCTCTTCCAGCTAAAAAGAATTAATTTCCACCTATAGGAAAATTACGGGAAGATATATGAGTTGATAGTTCGGTAAGTGGAGAAGTTCGAAAATAATTATACTTTTTTATTTATAAATTTTTATCGAAAATCGAGTTCATATCATTGATAATTCGCAAGATAACATCATATAATTATAGCCAAAATGTGAGACATTCACATAACGTGGTAAAATATCATCTCAAGTCATGATATAAACATAATCTAGTAATCATGCTATAATCTCATCTCATCAAATGTACTAGAAAATTCACAAAAAATGTACCCTCTGACTAAAATCTGTAATCCACTCCTCAGGCTAAGAACCTTCGTCACCGGCCTTTGGCTCCTCCATGAATGAAAGCGGGTCTCAAGACCTTTAATAATCAATTCTAGAACAGGCCAAGGCCCCTCAGTGAACTATATAAACAGGGTCACGACCCCTTCATCCCCAGTCGACACCTCAGTGTAGTATAGAACATGGCTAAGGCCCCTCTGTAAATTAGAAGAAGTACATAATCACAGGTACTCTTTTGGTCGATCTCAATATCATGTCTCACATACCAAACAAATCTCAAAATCACATGTCTCATATACCAAGTCACAAATGTACAATAAATAATTCTTGAAATTCCACATGTATCATAATAAAAGAGATTTCTATGATAATCATGCAATTCGAACACATAATTGCATATAATTGTACATAGTTTAACAATATATTTAATTTATAAATACTTTAAAAATATTTATATTTTTCCACTCACAGAATTATGTTCGCAAAATTAACTCGGTTGGTAAGCTATCCCGATGTCAATATCGCCGCCTGAAATATGATATAATTTTTAAATCAACAATTAATTATTTTAAGAAATTTCAATAATTAAATAGGCAATGCTCAAACTTAATCATTTCACGTTTAAGCGATTTACACGGTCTCTTTAATCGCTAAAATTAGTTTTTTCTTTCACTTTACTCAATTTCATAGTTTATTATACTTAACCCATTTAATAAAATTGAATTTAATCTAACAATCTACGAACTATAAAATTAAATATAACTTGACAATAAGTAAAATTTTACTTACCTTTCAAAATTGAGGAATTCAAGTTTAGTACTAGAAATCACTTATTTTTAAACCACCTTGTCGAAATTTTCCTTTTTTTTTCCTTGCTTCTACCCTTTCCATCTCTCTCTCTCTCTCTCTCTCTCTCTTATATCATATGATGAGAAATGGATATTAATTCATCTGCCACCCGTCCAACTCTCCCTCACTTGTGTGTGTGTCATAAGTAAAAAAAATGGGATTTAATGTTAATCACTTGCCACTTGCACTCCCCAAACCCATTTTTACAATGGAAGTCCCTCTTTTTCAATTAAATGTAATATTTAGTCAGTCAACTTCCATTAATAGAAAAGTAAATCCTCAAAATTGAATTTCATCCATCTTAAACCTATAAATATTGTCAATTTGTAAAATAAACTCTCAAAAATAATTTGGTCAAATCAAGTCCCACGAAAATTTACTTCATTTAAGTCCTTATTTGACTTTGATTTTGACTAGTCAAACATTTGACTTTGAATAAATAGTATTGACCTTTGACTAATACTAAATGGGATGTAACATTGAATCTGTCTTAAAATTTTTCTGAATGTTCTTATCATCTTCAGTTTGTTCTTCCAAATTATGAATCTTAGGTTCTTGCGGATAAGAAGAAAAATCACTAGTTTCATCAATTTTGACATTAGTAGACTCAATAATGGTTTATGTTCGTATGTTGTAGATCCTATCGGCCGACTATTTTTAGAATAGCCAATAAATACTTCTTCATCACATTTAGGATCAAACTTTCCCATGTGTTCCCAGTCAACATAGCACTTGCTTCCAAATGTGTGGAAATATTTGAGGTTTGGTTTTCTTCATTTCCAGATCTCATAGGGAGTTTGCAGGGTACTGTTCAACATCACTCTAGCAATCTCTTGTAAAGACTTATTCTTCATTTTCACCACACCATTTTGCTCTAGGATTTTAGGAATAGAAAACTCATGAGAAATACCATACTCTTCACAGAATCTGACAAACCTAGCATTTTAAAATTCCTTACCATGATCACCCTTAATTCTTAACATTTTAGTCCCCTCAGTGTTTTTCAGTTGGTCAATTTTTGATATAAAATGTGAATCTTTTAAAAACATTAGATTTCTATCTTAAGAAGTCTACCCAAGTGTACCTAAGGAAATCATCAACAACCATATAAATATACCTTTTACCACCAACGCTTTAAGTTTGAGCCCCATGAAGTTCATAAGTAGCAATTTAAGACAACGAGATGTAGCAAGAAGCTGATCTTGTTTATGTGAAATCCTTATTTGTTTATCTTACTGGCATGAACCACACACACCTTCAGACTTTTTTTGTGAGCTTCGAAACATCTCTTATTGCATTTAGCTTGGTAAGCCTGACCAGATCTGTATAGTTAATTTGTCTTAACCATTCGTGCCATAGATCAGTACAATTAGCTTTTGAAGCATGACAAGTAATATCGGATTCAAGCAGATAACAATTATCCCTAAACCTAGCACCACGTAAGACAGTATTACCATCATTTTTTAGCACTTGGAATGAATTTTTTGTGAGCATTACCATAAGATTATCATCATAGAATTGGCTTACACTAAACAGGTTTGCATTTAGGTTAGCAACAAATAAAACATAATTTAATATAGGCGCCATCAATCACAATAGTACAAAAACATTCAATTTTACTTCTAGCCCCCTCCCCAAAGGTAACCAAACCATATGCATGAATTTTAAAATTGGTTAACATAGAATGATTATCAGTCACGTGTCTGGAACAGCCACTATTAAAGTACCGAGAGTTTGGTATAATATATTTATAGGCAACATTAACAATATAGCAATTAAGGTCACTTTTTCATACCCAAACTTGCCTTCTTCTAGCCTTGGAATTTTGCTTTAAGGTATTAGCAAACAATTTCCTTTTTTAGTGTGATTGAATTTTCTCTATGTTAGCCATGTCTTAGAATTTCATTAGACAAGCAGATCTAATGGTCTACAGTTTAACTCTCTCCTTGATGCGGTCTAGTTCAGCCAGGAGTTCCAAGATTTGATTTCGTTCTTTTCTAAGCATTTGGTAAGGGTTTATTTTTCAGCAACAATTACAGCTCTTTCTTCTTCAATGAATTCTATTATCTTGGTATGAAGAGTGATAATTCTTTCTTGTTTAGATTCCAGATATCTTTTCAATATTTTGCATTCTAAACACACATTGTTGGTTCTAGTTGTGTCTGTTTAGTAGGTTCTGACCCGCGGCGGCAATTGTGACGTATTAGACTTAAGATGGACCGTCAGAAAAGTTACCTTGTTATCAGTAGTTATGTCCTCTTTGTCAAAATCTAGTTCACTTTCATCTTCTTCACTCCAAGTGATGTTCATACCCTTCTTTCTATGAAACCTTTTCAGTGCATTGGCACACTTGGTTACTATATGTCCCTGTCCTTCACATTCAAAGCATTTGATACAAGTTTGAGTTTTTTCCATAGACCCAGTTGGATTTTACCTTGGATTATCAAAGAATTTTTTCTTTAGTGGTGGTTGAGGTCTTGTGCTTCTTCATTTCTGATTGTCTTTTAAGAACATCTTAAATTGTTTAGTGAGCATGGCTATCTGGTCGTCATTCTCACTTTCATCATCATCTTTCTGTATCTCAACCTCCTTTTCTTCTTCCTTCTGTGAAGATGTAGCTAATAGGTCATCAAGGATCGTAATAATTCTTCGACTTTCATGCCTATGTCCTTACTTTTTCCCGATAGTGGTTACCTTGGAGTGGAATTTATCAAGCAATGATCTGAGGATTTTTTTCACAATTTTACATTCTGAGTATTTTTCCCACGATGTAGAACAAGTTGGTGATGTCACTAGTTTGACATTGAAGTCTTTGAAGTTTTTAACAACTCTCAATGCTAGTTGCTCAAATTCAAGTGTTAACATTTGGAGTTTAGAAGATTTGACAATAAAGGTTCCTTCATGAGCCACCTACAATATGTACCACTTCTCTTTAGTCACACTGCATGTAGAAATCAAATGAAATTGATTAACATCTATAAATGAGAAAAATAACATCTAAAGCTTTAGAATTCGAACTAACACTATTATAATCAGTTGTCATCCATTATCTGCTCGTTTTTCTCTTTCTAGATTATTTTCGATTACAGTTGAAATTTGAAAGCGTGCCAAGCTTTCTCCTCTACAAATTGGACATAAACTGGCTTTCTAATTTTAAACTTGCATTCTAATTTTTCAATAACAATAATTAGTCCCATCTAAGATAGGTGATCTAAATGGCGCTACGAAATTCACTAGGTTTCATGCCGATCTCACTTTTTAAAAGTAAACTCCCTTTGATACCAATTGTAAATATTAAAACCTAGTTAGTTAAAAATTTGTCTCAATTATTCGTTTCAACCAAACTACGCTAGTCAGTCAAAACTTCTTATTGGCAGTTTTACGCACAATTTTTATTGGGACATCTTAACACATTTGTTTTCTACAAAATATAATCTATTGTGGAATTAAATAAAGATGAACACCAGATAATGTGGTAAACTCCTAAGAAAACATTGACGGGCCCCTATGCCAAGGGTAAAATAATTCACTGTCAAAGAATAAAAAATACAATATTTTTCGATTTTGTAATTTCAAAAAATTAACAAAAACAATCACAAGCAAGTAAATAACGACTCCCTCATTTTCTTTCTCCTTTTTACTTGTTGGGGAAGTGGAATTGAACACTCAGGTCTAGGGGTGGGCGCGGGTCGGTTCGGTTCTCCTTAGAAGGAAAACCGAACCGAACCAAAATTTTCGGGTATCTAGTAAATGGAACCGTTGGATCCAAATATAATTATGGAACCGTTCGGGTTCGGTTCCGTTCGGTTCTGTACTATAATTAAAATTTTTAACATTTATAACAACATTATATAAATACAACTAATGATACATTCAATGGTTTTGGAATGTCAGAGATTAGTAGACTACCTTGTTCAAATGATCACTACGGTCAAAGTTTCGGTCGTCGGAGATCACAGCGTCGGCTAACAATTTTATAGGTTTTGGAATGTTAGTAAGGCTACGAGAGTGAGTACTAGAGTCGAGACAGCGTTATGCACTTTAGTATAGGTGTTTAGGATTATTTAGTGAATTGGATCTTGTTGGGCTAAGAAATGAAACAATAAAATGGGTAATTCGGCCAAAAATTAAAAAATTAGAAATAAAACAAATTATTGGGCCAAAAATTTGGATTTAGAAATCGTTAATTTGTTTAGAAAAAATTAAAATTAAAATAATTTGATTTATTAAATATAAAAAAAAATTAGAAAGATTCGGTTCTTATTCGATTTTTCGGTTCTTGGTCTAGAACCGAGAACCAAACCGTACCCGTCGGTTCTCAATTCAGATACCCGTTCGGGTATTTAATTTGATAAGAACCGTCGGATTCGGTTCGGTTCGGGAGATTTGCCCAGCCCTATTCAGGTCTTGACTTTATCTTTACTCACTATTGTATTCGGTTGCAATCACTACTTAGATTTAGAACATCTACAAAAGATTCTTTAAACATGAGATACTATCTATTTTAAAGAGTCAACTTATAAAATCATACTTCAATAGGCTCCTTAAATTAACATTTTAATTTAGAGAGTCGGTTTGGCTCTTCAATGAGCTAAACTCATTCTCTATAATTAAATGCATTCAAAGTGTTTCAATTTTCAATGTGGGAAAATAATAAAATAATTTAAAGATAAGCCAGTTAAAATAAAAGATAGAGAAAAATAATAAGTATTTTTGGGAATAGTAAAATTAAGTGTTAAATATAAAGAGTTTGTCCGAGTACTTCAAGATTTTAACACTCTAAATTTATAAATGCTCTCCAAATGATAGAATATAATTTAAAAATAAAGTCTCTTAGAAATGCTCTAAAATTCACCAATCTTAACTCGCGCCAAATAACTTGATCTTTGAGCAGGATTAAATCATTCACACTGAGTTGTGTTATCTTTAATTACTGTTGAAGTACACTATTTTTGCTTTGAGATACTTTAGTAGAATATCAGCAGGTTAGAACTTACTGGAGATGGTTAGAAGACTTCAAAACTTACTGTTGCAGGTTTGTCGAAAGTAGGCAAATCTTTCTCCAAGCATTATCAGTCCTTTAATGATCTTCTTTACTTATATAGATACTCTTCCAAGGCACATCTCTTATCTAAATATAGAAGTTTTGTACAGTAAGAATTATGTAGAATATGTTAGACATGGTCAATAATTAAACTAAGGAAAGTTTTGATTTGTTAAAATAATCATTTCTTCTTTTAATTATTTGACCAACCAAACCATCCCAAAATTAGGATTTGCAACGTGGTAGGTTTGGGGCGGAGTGGGCTTCCTCGCCTCTCGTCCCACCGGCATTTTCTAGCCTCGTACCCACCCTGTTAACTGTTTAAAGTGGGGCGGGGAGGGGGGAGAGACAAGGTTGTTTCCCCTTCTACATACCCGTTTAATTTTTTTATTATTTTTTATTTTTTATAGTTTTTGATAATTTATTTTATTATCTACATTCATTCAAGTGAGACAATAATATAGTTATTAAAATTTTTAATTAATTTATTTATTTTTAAAAGTTAAATTATTCGATATATATGGTAAGCTAAGGTTTTTATTATTTATCATATTCTTTAGATAATCTTAGTTGCCATATTCTATTAGAATTAATGAATTTTCGTAGAATTTTTCTATTTAAAGTATTGAAGTCTTTAAAAAATAAAAAAAATAATTAAAGAGGCTAAGGGCAGAACAGGCCCCTGTTACCCCTACCCGCCTCGAGGAGGAATTCACTACCCCATATCCAACACGATTACGCGATTAAGTAGGTAATCAATGTCCCGTTCAGGGTGGGGTCTGCAAGTATCGGGTTTGACGAGTATTTTTGCCATCCCTCTCCAGAATATTAAACATATACTGTAAAATATATTTGATACAGTCAATAATTAAATTAAGAAAAAATATATAATTTATTTTACTTACAACTATGTTACATAATATTCGCTATTTTAATAATGTCCAAGAGATTATGATAAATTTGAACACAATAGACATGATGATCATCATGTATTTTTATGTTAATTACATTGATAGATTATATTGAATGAACTTAGGTTGTCAAACCAACATCATAAAAGATAAACATAATACTTTAACCAATTGAAAGGATATTTTTAGGGGTGATTGATTCGGTAGGAGTTATTTAGATAGATGTCGATTCCATCTTGTTGAAGATAGTATAGAGTATTTTCGGCCAACATATAGAATTTAGGTAGTAACTATATATTTGAGGTCTGATCTCAAGTAGCATTAAAGGCATTACACTATTCCAGCAAGAAAGAAGTCAAAGTATAGGAAGAAGTGGCATGCATTAGAAAAATTAAAATAAATCGTTGTTGAGTTCTGCTACCTACCCTAGAATGGAGAGAAGAAATAGTAGGAAAAAACTTGACATTGATGTTTTTAATGTCTACATGAAATAGCTACCAATAAGTGAAATAGAAGATGCATTACAAGTCTCGCTAAGCCTTGGACACTTAATTGGTGATTAGATTTCTAGTGAGATTGATTAGTCTAGTTGATCTTGGTGATTGAGACACTTTAAAGTAGGAATAGTCATCACGGATTTAAATAGCTACTTTCATTGGTGAAAATCGATCAAACTTGAGCGAAACATGAATGAGTATTGTAAAATTAACTTTACAATGGATACTTCGATGTGGAGACTGAAGAGTAAGTTTTAGATTTGCATCCTATGAGAGAAAGTGAAAAAATTGACCGTTAAGGGTTGATATATGACCAATCTAAATGTTTATAGTGATTGAATTGACTATACATACACATCAATCAGTATTATTAAGTTAAAAATTACTTTCATAGCATAACTTAGAAATCTCTTATGAATTATTCAAACAGTTTCAATAATTGAGACGAATATTATAAGCTATCCACCATATTGGTTTCATTTTGATCTATGTGTATGTTAAGTAGATAATCTTGCTCGGAAGAACAAGCTTTTAAGATTGGGATATCTTATAAGTGTATTTTAAATATTTATTCATGCTTTTAAACCTGGTAAATTACTTTTAATTGAGTGAATGCCTATCTAATATAGTGTAATTATGTTAATTGTGGGAAAAACTCGATCTTGAATACAAATGATAGAGAAAAAGGCAATACTGAGCTTAATTGGATATGATTTTGATATAATTGAAGGCTAACCAGATTTTATGATATTAATAGAGCAATTGGGCCCTCACGGGGTGCCCGAGTTGGTGGAGTAGGTGAACACGGAAGCCTTTGGTCAAGAGTTCGATTCTCTCTACCAACACTTTTTCCGTCGAACATGTCACTTTGGGCTTGCCTAGTATAGTTTACTTGGTTGGCATAGTTTGTAGGCTATGGCGTCAGTCCGAGAGTTTACCCAGTGCACACCCAAAGGGTAGCGGCTGCAGTTTCTTCCGTTATAAAAATAAAATAAAATAGAGCAATTGGACAAGATTTACAAGTTCCAAAGTTAAATTCAACAACTGAAAGGTTTGATGACTAACTTAAAAACATTTGGAACTTGAAATGAATCAAGTACGAATGACTGTCGAGGATGATGGTCAAATTGTAAAGAATTTAAAGATGAATTACCAATAGTGCAAATAAATAAAACTCGAGTTGGCATAAAGAAGAAATTTAGGGACCTAGTTAAAAAATGATAAATTGTGGATATATCTTGTGATCGCACAGGTTTGCCATGCGATCGCGAGCTTGAAAACTTTAACACCAAGTTTAAAAAGTTAACCATGCGATAGAAACTTCTTTGCAATACAACAAATCAGGAACAGATCCAAAATTGAATCAAAGATCGGGCTACCAAATTTTAAGCCAGGCTAATATGCGGAAAAAAAAATTTACATATAAAAAATTGTTTTTACAAAAAAAATTGAAAAATGCCTAATAAAAAAAGAAAAATCTTGGGCATTGGGTAGTACTATAGCCCAGCTCAATCCCCCTACATCCGTCCCTGATCACGAGAGGCTAAACTCACACGACAAAGAGTGTGCAACACTCAATGAAATAGAAGAACTCTAGATGTTTCATTCTAAAATGTCCCACTAAAACATTTTATATTTTCTTACCAAATAAAAAACCGATGCTTTACATTAAAAAAAATATAAACTAACCGAACCATGATCAGAATAAGCAAATGAATGCGGACACAAACATTTTGAGTTGGTAGGGAACCATCAAACTTGCAAAGAATACAAATTTATGTTTACCTCAAACGTCACCAAGTTTGTCATCTTTTTTATCTCCAACATCATTTTCATTACTTTTATCTTGAATAACCTTTTCATTAACATTGTAATTATCAAAAGAAAAAGTATATTTATGTTTAAATTTTTTTTCCATCACAATGAATGAAAACAATCAATTCAAGTGAAAAATATAAAAATCATAACAAATTCTAAATGTTACATTATCAACTGTATTTCAGTTCAAACAAAGACAAAAATCATAGCAAGAATCTATTACCATAAAATCGCTAAAATAAGATAGAATTTGAAGCATTTAATGGAATCCCCAATTTCATTTCATAAGAAAATACAAAAGAAATCATCAAAAAGAAATAATTTCCTAAGGCTTCAAATCTGATTTCTGAGAGGGAAAAAAAATCAATTTTAAGTTGGTGGGTCAAGTGACCCCCCAGGACCCACTGTGGGTCTACAAGTGCAAAATTATACATATCTCCAAATAAATTATTTAATAAATACTATTCCAAATAAATTTGACGACCAGTATTTTCATATAACTAAAAGCTTTGGTCAAAACTCACAATCAATAATACATCACTATATGTTATTGTCTTGAAATACTATTTAGTATGGATAACAATCTTCTATATCATTTCATTTCGTAGTGAGTGAGTGAGGAATCATATCTAAAGAGAAAATTCGACTAAGAATTATGAAGGTTCAAAGAAATTAGATTTAATTTATGTACATATTTTGCTCAACTTCAAGAATATACTTACATGTAGATTAATTTATAAATAAATAATTTTTAACAAATATTCTTTTTATTTACAAGATCAAATCTATAGTAAGTTATTTATTTAAATCACAAAATCTATTTCATGGTCAAAATAATTAATTTGTTCTTATAAGTATGAATAGGTAATATATGAAAACATATGTAAAAAAAAAAAAAAATTAATTATTTTTAAGCTTAGCAAAATTTGTAATGTATAGTGTTTCTAACTATTGAAATAATTAATTTTTAGATCTGATCAATACAAATTTTCTATTATAAAATTTACATAATTACTATAAGTAAATTTAGTCAAACATGCATTAAATAAAATGCCTAATTTATAAATAAGATATTCACATTTCATAAATGTCATGAAAATAACATTTAATAGTTGTAGACGTGATTTGATTTGTTGAGCATTGAGCTTGGATTAGAATTTAAACTAAAACTAAACTAACACAAATATTTGGGCCAAAATTGAACAAATTATTCTTAATTTCTATATGGAATAGGGGTTTGGGATGGGCTATAGCCCATCCCAGCCCCCCACTACCTCCGTCCCTAGTTTTGATATCAAGTATTCGTTGCAATAAAAAGCATTGCACTAGTCCAATAAGAATGACGTCAAAGTATAAGAAGAAGTGGCATGCTTTAGAAAAGTTAAAATAAATCTTTGTTTAGTAGTGCTACCAACCCTAGAATCGAGAGAAGAAATAGTAGGAAATAGCAACTTGATGTTGATGTTTTCAATGTTTAAGCAAAATAGCTACCTACAAGTGAGATAAAAAAATGTGTTTTCTTGTGCTTATTAGTATAAAGGCAAGTGCATAAAGTAGGAGACGCCTACAAGTCTAGCTAAGCCTTGGAAACTTAATTGGGAATCTAGATTTCGGGTGAGATTGATTAATTTAGTTGACCTTGGTGGTTGATGTCGTGGAAATTTTCGAGAAATCTTGATTCGGACTCAATTTAATCAACCAAACGAAAACCAACTGAGCTTGACTTGATCCACAACTTCACTTGGTTTCCACATGCTTTTACCCCGTAAAGAAGACACTTGGTAATTGGTTTGCAAGCCACAAAGGAAAAGAAAATAGAATAGCAATTGGAACCTCAAGGAAGAAGAAACAAATCCGGGCAACCTCACGTTTTTCATTCTTTCAGAAGCCAACTTACTGAAATGGCTGTCGTAGGAAGCCAGATATATATTACTTAGGTTATCACAAATTGGGCCCAGAATGAGAAGCAAATCGGCCAACAACCAAAAAACCAATGCAAAGCCACAATATTAACTGAATTAAGTTGCTTCAAATGGGCCCAAGTTATTTTTTGGGTAAAGCCATCATTAAGGTGTCAACATAACTTATTTAACAACGATTTAACATCATCACCCGAAATTTATTGGATATCCCAACAAATATCCAACATGATACCTAGTCATCCCGCAAGCAGTCAAAACACAAAGTTAATACTTGCACAATCAAGTTAACCAATAAAATTTAGATCAGAGACCTTACCTCATGTTTTGGACCTAAAACATATGACATACTTCTCACGTACTCACCAAGGCTAAGGTCACAAACAAATACCCAAATAGAAGTAGATAATCACCAGTAAACAATCAAGAGCTAATAAACATGCGATGAAGATATAATCTATGATAACACACAGATCTTTTCAAAACACATTCACACTGAATAATAGATTAACACCAAATTAATTAACAGGCGGTCAACACATATGCAACAAATGCATAAATGGCCCCATGAAAATATCTCACCATATTCCATATTGCTCAAACTTCGAGAGCACAGTATTCGATTCCATGTTGCTCACAAATCGAGAATACATATCTCTTTTCATCGTCCATCATGTTCACTAGACTGATCACTCAACTCATGTATAACTGGAAAACCACAATAGATCCTAAGTCTATGGAATAATCCTCTATCACCATATCACTTCTTCTAACCTATGTGGATAATAAGTCTTCACCTAACAAAAGTGATAGAAGTGTCTCTCTCACATTCTACCTCATCAGGGTCTTCACAGATAAAGAATTTCAACATTTAATCACTTGTCCACCCGTGATCCAAATGTCACTCTCCACATTCCCGTACATATCACTAATGTACCTTCATGTATCTATACTCCATTTTACCAATAGACATTCTCATACTTACCACTAATGCATTCTAACTTAATATGCATGCAAACACATTACATAAAGCAATCAAATTGCTCTTAAATTCATGCAAATGCACATATCAAATACATTGAAATGTCATATAACCATGCAACAGAATTAAGCAATCACATACATGCTGAAAACATTACATAAAGATGTACATACAATAACTAGGTTTACTCTCAATAATCATCACTAGGGTCATCACTCGACCCAATGGCAACATTTGCCTTACCAATCTCGCTTTCTTCATTTTCAGTATTAATCTCCATTTCCTTACTCCTAATGGAATTTATGACAATCTTGGGTCTTAAAGTGTCTCTACCATACTTAATTGCATTCTTAATCTTTTTTATATGAATCAAGCATAAAATTAAACAAGTTAATGGTCTTATACGTTTCAGACACATTTTTATCATAGTTAACAATATATTGAACAAGTTTGTTCAAAATTTTTACATTGTCAGGAATATTTTTCAAAAGAATACTTATTAAGAATAGACTTAAGAAAATATAAGTCTTTCAAATTTTATCAAAGTTCTTTGTAGAATCAAGTTTTCTAACTTTTCTCAAAATAGTGTCAGATAGGTGCAAAATAATTGAAGTATGAGCAAGTTCGTCATATTCTTCTTTTCGTGCTTTTGTTAAATTTGTAGGACATTTACAATCTATAGTGGTTGAAACTTTTTGTTGAATCAAAATCTCCTTCATTTTTTGTTGTCAAATTGAAAATTCACATTTTCAATAAAAAAAATTCATAAATCAAAATTGTGAGTTGTCATTTTTTACAAATCAATCAAAAAATGCACTGAGTCACAATTAAGCCACACAAAGTAATCCTAATGTCACAGACAATATACACCATTCTATATTCCTAGGGTTTCGTAAGATTCGCAAAGGAATGTTCAAATGCATATGGTCTAGGTATTCTAAAGGAATTAACAATGTAATAATGAAGTATGCCAAACAAAACAATTTTACACAGGGTATACCACAAAGATAATAAACGAATTTTATCAAAAATAAATACTTCAATCACATAAGAGCAAGTAATTCCTAATTTTTAACGCAAGCAATGGTTACCACACATGGCAATCCCCAATCCTATTATCACTTCACACGGTGAAACTCTAGTGCTGAAATTTAATCGGGATAAGTCAATTTACCATAGTGGACCACGTCTAAAAGTCCGTAAAATCGAGAGATACAAATATGCTACTTTAGGACTACCACTATTCTCCCTAAAGTTTCAGAAAATTTACGAGCGCGATTGATTAATGATCGCAGGCCAAGCATCCAAGGGCAAAATCGTCCAAATTTTTCTGTATAACAGAAAATGCAAAATGAACGATAACAGTACGTTGAGAAAAATAATACAACAATCGGTCAAAAGAAAACTTTCCCAAAGTTGTTGTCAGACTTCACGTTACACCGCCATGTAAGGAGGAGCGTCTCTACCTGTTGAGTCTGGGACTGATCTCTGTTTGTCTGTCGATGATTGGTTTGGCTAGAATCAAAGCTTTTAGCTTCGATTGATTGAAGAGAAAATATATTTTTGGATCTGAAAAACCCATTACAAACTCTGATACTAATTGTCGAGGAAGCTTACTCCAAGGATCATCAACTCGGTGCTTTTCAGAAAGAAAAAAACAAAAGAGAAACAAAGGGGACCGAAAAAACAAAGAGGAGACCACAATTATTGGCTCAACTATGGCGGCTAAATTTTTAGCTATAGGAGCAGCCATGTTTTTCTTCTTCTTTTCACACAAATCATACACTAAACGACTATGGTGGAAATAACATATATATAGGGTAAGGTTAGACTTTAGTTGGACCAATAATAAGATTAAATGGGCCAAGATTCAAAGTCATCAAAGAGGTAATATATATGGGTCGGGTTGAGCTTTGCACTTGGTTGTTAGTAATTAATTCACAATTTTTCGAGGCATGTAAAGTTTATTTCGACATTTACATCATAGCCCAAGATTGAATGGGTATTAAAAATTCAACATTTCTCCACTTGCACATCACATTGATGGTTTTCGCTTCACCACCAGGTCTTTGGATTGGCTAGAAATTGCATAAACAAATCCAGTTCTTAGGCAGTTTTTTGGACAGCTTTTCGATCTATTTTTTGATTCATTTCAGCCGATTTTCTAGATTATTTATGGTCAATTTTTCGAGCTAAATCCATCATCATGAAGCTCTGATACCATATGTAAAGGAATTGTTCGAGAAATTTTGATTTGGTCTCAATTTAATGAACCAACCGAACACCAACCGAGCTTGACTCGACCCATAACTTTCACTTGGTTACCACAAGCTTTCAGCCCACAAAGGAGATACTTTGTAATTGTTTTACAAGCCACAAAGAAGGGAAAATAGAATAGAAATTGGAACCTCAAGAAAGAAGAACCAAAACTGGCCAAACCTCACATTTTTCTCTCTTTCTCACAAACCAACACACGGAAACGACTGTAGCAGAAAACCAAATATATATTATTTAGGTTATCACAAGTTGGGCTAAGAATGAGAAGCTAAGGGGCCAACAAAAAAAAACCAATATATCACCACCAAAGCAAAGCCACAACTTGGGTCATCCAAAAGTGTTGGGCCACGAGCAACATTAACTCAATTAAGTTGCCTCAAATGGTCCCAAGTTATTTCATGGTAGAGCCATCATTAATGTGTCAATATAACTTATCCAACATTGGTTTAATATTATTGTTCGGGATTTATTGGGTATCAAAACCCAACAGTTGATACACTTTAAACTTGGAAAAATAATCATAGATTTAGATAGTTACTTTCATTGGTTAAAATCAATCAAATTTAAGCGAAACATGAATGAGTATTGTGAAATTAACTTTATCATAGATACTTCGAAATGAAACTGAAGAACAATTGTGGGGTTTGCATCCTATGAGAGAACATGGAAATAATTGACCATTAATGACTGATATATAACCAATCTAAATGTTTATAGTAATTGAATTGACTATGCGCACACACATTGATTGGTACTGGTTAAGTTAAAAATTATTTTGATAGCTTAACTTAGAAATCTTTTATGAATTATTCAATCAATTTCAATACTTGAGACGAATATCGTAAGCTATCTACCATATTGGTTATATTTTCATTTGTGGGTATGTTAAGTAGATAATCTTGCTCGGAAGAACAAGAGTCAAGTTTGTGGTAATTTATAAGTGTATTTTAAATGCTTACTCATGCTTTTAAACTTGATAAATTATTTCTAATTGAGTAGCCTGTCTAATTTAGTGTAATTATGTTAGTTGTAGAAAAAATTCAAACTTTAATACAAATGATAGAGAAAAATGGCAATATTGAGCTTACTTGGATATGATTTGAACTAATTGAAGGCTAACTGGATTGAATGATATTGATAAGATGTATTAAGAGAACAATTGGACGAGAATTACAAGTTCCAAAGTTAAATTCAACAGTTGAAAGGTTTAGTGACTAACTTACAAACTTTTGAAACTTGAAACGAATCAAGTACGAATGACTGTCGAGGATGATTATTAAATTGTAAAGAATTTAAAGAAGAATTACCAATGGTGCAAATAAAAAAGACTCGAGTTGGACTAAAGAAGAAATTCAGGGACCTAGTTAAAAACAATAAATTTTGGATATATTTTGATCGCAAAGGTAACACCCTGCAATTGCGAGCATGGATAATTAACCACTAAGTATAAGAAGAAAATCATACAATGGAAAATTCTTTTCGATTTAAAAATTCAAGAGATATTGAAGTGATTTAAACATTCAAGAAATATTGAAGTGATTTAAAAATAAAATTCAAGATTTGTTTTTGCCTTACATATATGCTTTAATTTCGGACGATGTATTATCAATTCAATTTGTATTTGAGTACTAATATGATGCTCTGCTAATTGTATATGTTAGGATAATAATGAACCTTCTATTTTGTGTTTTAATGTTAATTGCTAGATTTTGACTTTAATATTTGTTTGAATGATTGTTAGATTTTAATGTTTTTCAATTACTTGATGGATAATTGATTAGATTTGTGGTTTCTATTTTCTATAAGAGAAGTAATATAAACTATAGCATGTTGCAGCTATTATTGTATGGTCTGATATGAGATACGGATATATCGCTATACTTTGTATTATTTCATTGAATGCTTTTGTAATTTAATGCATGTTTATATATTCACATCCTTCATAGAGATATAGTATGAAAATATGTGAGGATATGTTTAATATTAATCGAGAGACATTATTAAATGAAATATAAATATCATGTTTGGTAGAAATTTTAATCCAATTAAAATCAATTTTTTGACCGTTATTCTAGCCGTCATTTTTGAATTATTCTCTCACAGGTAGGACCCACTTTATCTCTAAAGGTCAAAAAATCAATTATCAAAATTCCTATTAAACAAACATTAAGTATTATCAACTTCTTTACTCATAATATTATTTACATTGATATTTACCTCAACTTCTATTTTTATATATTTTATATTTTTGGTATTTAAAAAATAAAAAAATATTACAAATAAGTAAGTGAATAAAGAATCGAAATAGAAAATGAGAATATTATAATCTGCCCTCTGCTTCTCCCGCTCATCCCGAGAATAGGTACATTTGTGTAATTATGCTATAAAGTGGAAATGTGACTAAATCGACTGCTATAAAGTTATTCTTGATTATTCAGTTAATTATTAATTATTATTATGATTTTTTTTCTCACGAGTAGGGACCCCATTGAAATCTTGAAATTGAAAGTTCAAACATTGTAAATTACAATTGTAGTAACTATACTTTATTTTACTGTCAATCAAGTAATCATACTATAATTTTATTAAATCTGGTAACTATTCTTTAATTTTATCTTAGTGGGTTAACTATATTTTAATTTTATTTCAATAAGGTAACTTCATCCAATTCCGTCACCTAAACTGATAAAAATCGATAAACGAGTAGTCATTCATGAAATCCATCTTTATTTCACTGAATTTGTACATATTTCATGTCATCAACTAAATAGTACATGTGATGATCATCATTTATTGATTGGCACATCATCAATTTTTATCATTGAAGTTGAAAAAAAGCCGTCTTAATTAAAATTAAATTAAAGTATACTTACCAATAAAATCAAATAAAAGTGTTTTAACCCATATGGAAGCTTATGTAACTGAAAGACATCATTTGGAAACTTCTGATCCACAAAGCCCGCAAGTTAAGCTATGTATACTGTTTCTTGAAGAACTTCATTGAAGAAGGCATTGTTAATATCTGCTGAATATCCCAACCAAAAGATTATTTCAAAGTAGAATCACTCTATTTTGTTCGAAAGACTATACCTTGGGGGAACAAGACAACATTTTATAAGCTTTTTTTTTTTTAAACACATTATTCTTTTATTGATAAAACCTTATTGTGGTGAAGGAATACCGTAGTTACATAAGATTTGTAATTCACCATCCAAATCAAAGTAAGACAAACTCTGTGTAATCTAAAACAACATTAGAAGATTTAAAGACAAACTGTGAGGAGAAAGGCCTAGCAAATTGGGGATGCTCAGTTTATCCATACGCAAAGCTCCTCTAACTGATGATGGGATTGTGATAGAGTCCATGCAGATCTATAAAACACAAGACGCTCCCAATTTCGACAGGATATCAGCTACCGAGTTGCCCTCCCGATATATGTATTGAACTCTACAAGAGATTGTAGACAGCAGGTATTGTATTTCTTCCCAGTAATCTTCTAGATACCAAATACCACAAAACTTCCTCCTTAACCAATTAACGATAATCAATGAATCAATCTCCACTTCAAGACGGTTAATCCCCAATCTTTTAGCATGTCGAAGCCCATATAATAATGTCAATAGCTCAGTTCCATTATTAATACCCTCATCGAGTTCCTCAGCAAAGGCTATGACAGTATCACCTCTTTCATTTCAAATAATACCTTCAGCACCACAAATTCTAAGGTTACCCAAGCAGCACCCATCAGTATTGAGTTTGTACCACGCCTCCATATGTTGTTGCCATCTCACTACTTTAAAGTTTTTTTCTTTTAATCGGCTTGTTCGGGATATTAAGTTCCCTCAACACCCATTCATCTCTTCTGTTAAATGTTCTCACTTCTTTTAATTTTAGCCCCACCCAAAGAATCCAAACTTTAATTTTCCTCCAAGTAGCTTCTATAGATTCCCTCTTGTCCTTCATCCTGGCTGAACAATGCCACATCCAAAAGTGCCAGCAAATTATGCTAGGAATAATACCCATTAAAGTACCTTTATGTGATGTTTGTTTTACTCTTCGGAACTAGGTTTCTACGCGCTCCCTTCATCCTCAAGTCTGCAAATATCGAATTCCCAGTAAGGTTGAAGCTTTTTGCCAGATTTGTAGAGCAATGTCACCCAAGGCCAATACGTGATCTAGATCCTCATATCCCCCTTGAGAGCAACACATACACTTTGATGCAGTGGGAATGCCCGCCTTTCAAATTTTGTCGTCTACTCATAGGCCTCCTTTCATGGCCAACCACATACTTAATGAAATCTTCTTTGGTAGGGTTGGGTGCCAAATCCAATCATGCTACTGTGATATCTACCCCTGACGTCTAGTAGCTTCCCAAGAACTTTTTGCAGAAAATTTTCCATCCAAGCTTTCAGTCCAAATCAGTTTGTCTTTACTTGTATCATTTTTTTCCCAAGTTAATAAGAAGTTCTCCCGCTTGATCTCTCCCAACAAGCTCCTCCAATATCCTTTCATTCCACCTATTCTCAGCTTTAAGATCTTTGATCAAGATTTTAGGCTGTTGGACCACCATCATTTGATCCCCCAAAGGATCCATGTTTGACCATCTATCCCACCAGAACGAAACACTACCCTCCTTTACTCGCCTAGATCGTTTAAGAACATCTAGCATGCACCTCATAACCATCTTCCAGAATCTTGATCCTTTAGTAGCATCCACCTGATATATATGTTAGTCTTTAATATATCTTGCCCTAAAAATTTTTGACCAAAAATATGTTTCAGTCAAAACTTTCCAAGCAAATTTCACATGTAGGGATAATTGCACTTCATGTAGACTACGAAGTCCAGCACCGCTTTCTTTGACAGGCATACAAACTTTGTCCCATGCTACCAATTTCCTCTTAGGCTTTCCATTCGCATATCCCCGGAAGAAATCACTAAAGATTCTGTTGATGACTTTTATAACCAAACAGGAGATTTAACACAAGAAATTAGATGTAGAGGTATGCTTGTGAGAACATGTCTCAGAAGCAGCAGTCTAGCCGCTTCAAATAATACTCTGCTTTGCCAACCTGCCAATCTCATACGAATTTTTTCTACCACTTCTTCAAGATCTCGAGCTCTCAATCTTCCCTAGATTATAGGAATCCCTAAGTATTTGAAAGGGAATTTACCTTCTGTGAATCCAGTGAGTTGTAAGAGCATCCGTCTTCTTGACATGGTGATCTGTTTAGAGAAAATGATGGATGTTTTGTCAACACTTACAACTTGTCCCGACCATTCTTCATATTTTCAGAATCCTTACTTAATACCTCTTAAAGATTTCTTCCTACCATTTACAAATATCACAATGTCATCAGCGTACAGCATGTGAGAGATTAGGGGAGCCCCCCTTGGCAAGGAAAAAGATCTTATGCTTCTATCTTCATAATTAGCTCTCAACATTCTAGACGAAACTTCTTCAACCACGATAAAGTGATATGGGGACAGGAGATCCCCTTATCTTAGACCTTTTCCACCTTTGAAGAATCCCTTTATAGTTCCATTCATCATCACATAATACCAAGGAGAAGTTACACACTGTCTTACCATATCATAGATCTTGGAAGAAAAACCAAAAGATCTCAATACGTGCATAAGAAAGTCCCAATCAATGCTATCATATGCTTTGGCAATATCCACTTTAAGTACTACATATCCACCCCTTACTGGCTTGTGAAGGTAATGAATCATCTCTTGAGATAGAGTAATATTATCGAAGATACTTCTCCCCGAGATAAAAGCACCTTGCTCCATGTTCACGAAATATTTTTTTTTTCGATTTAAATCACCGCAAGTGTACGGTTCATTAACAAATAATAAAGTGAATTTTTAGAGTCTGAATATCGTCCCTCAGAGATTGAGTAGTTCAATTGTATTTATCTCGGCCTTAACCGAATCTAAATGATTACTTATGAGTTTTTATCCTAAGAAAACCTAAATATAAGCTAAAGTACCAATATTATGAATTGGATGTCATGCTATGCAACACAACGTTTAAATCAACTAAAATGAAATTTGATGTTTAAGATGCAAGTTAAATGTATTCAATAAATATGAGATATACTAGGATCACGAATTCTCAAGTAATGTTCAATTTAAACTTAATTCCTCACTTTGACAACACGATGACATTTTGAAGAATCAATACTCCTAAATCCATCCAACACTCTCTCGAGAGATGAATTGAACCTATTCTCATACACTACCAGCCTATATCTCTATGATGGATGCAAATATACGAGAATGCATGTAGTTTTGTGAGTACTTAGAGATGCATGCAAAGTATAGGGATATATTTCTATCCCTTATCGGACCCTACGATAATTTATACCTTGTCGAATTTATTCCTCTTCTTTCAAATAAATGAAACAAATCACCAAAACTCACACAATTATGGGCCCATAATCATGGAAGTAATTAAATGCATATAAATCATTCAAACAATCAATATGTGTTTTAATGTCAAAATATGGAACAAAAAATTAAATATCACATTACAAGGTTTATCGATCTCCTAGTATGGATTTTCCTAGCCTAGCATGATAGCAAGAAGAACACAACAATAAAAATCAAGAAAAGACATCAACCTATTGAAATTCTTGAAGTGAGACCTTGAATCTTGGATTGAATCTCCTTGTTCTTCCTTTTTCTTTCTCTTCAAATCCCCCCAAAATAATGTATAATGCATGGTCTATGTTTTTGGACGTCCTTAGGGCTTTAAAAGACTCCCCAATATTTGTTTCCATAATAATTTCATTCAGAAAAAGAAACCAGATTTTCTCGTTGTGATTGGCTTGGGCAGTCGCCCAGGCAAAACTCGGGCAGTTACTCAAGCCAAGAATTTCTTCTCGGTAATTAAAACATCATGTTGGGTGATCACCCTGTATTTATAACTAGGTTGTCGTTCAGGCATATGCTGCATTTTAGCCCTCGAAGTTGATTTTTTATTATTTCAAGTCCTTTCTCTTGCATTTTCAACCCTTTGACCTTTAATTGCATCCAATTGAACCCACAACATCTTTAATCTTTATTGTATGATCCGAATCAACTATTGAAATGTTGCAACTTAGTCCTCATACTTCGAATTTTCTTCCTTTTTAGTTCTTTTTCATTTCTTTTCTCTTGAATTCTACCACATTCATCAATATAGTCCTATAAAACATAATTACATAAAATTAAGCTATAATTCAAACTCTTTGATCATAATTAAGTCATGTTTGTGAACTAAATAAGTGCATAAAAACACACTTATCAAATTCCCAAACTTGAACTATTGTTTGTCCTCAAACAAGATAGTGGCTCAATATTAAACAAACATGGCTTAATAACCTGCCGTGTCTCGGGATTGAACTAAGTATTTGACTTCAAAAAAAAAATTGATTAGTGCAAGAATGAAATAAACCGTTACCTGTTAATTGCATATCCGACGTGCGTGTGTGAAATCATGCTAACATATTTAGTTCATGACGTGGTTAGTCTCGACCCAAAGTGGTCAACTATGTTCTTACTTCGCTCAAGAGGTACACAACCTCCAAACTTATTCTTTTCACTCAATTATCTCGGGGTTGTGTTTTAAAGTTAGGATTTTAGGTAACTACAGTCCCTACCCTTTCTTAGTTTGGATAGATCTCACTATCACAAGTTTACATGTCAACAAATGAAGGCTCTCCAGATTTGTTTGCTTCAACACTTAAGATTAAACTAAGTTACTAGGCTCGCCTCAAAGGTATAGTTTCTTCGACCAAATGTCCAAGGGCCTCTTGATGTTATCGTATCTTTTCTTACTTATTTTCTGATAATTTTTTTTATGTCATCTTTTCATTTGCTTTCTCTATAACCCCTATAGCGAGTTTTAGGCCGATGACTCCCAAACCAGTTGGCTTTAGGGTATCAGGTTTTAAACTCTTGTAGGCTTATTCACTCGAGTTATAAAGGCTTGATCAGATGATTTTTTATTCACCTCTTCCCCTCTTGCTTCTATATGACCCATGTAATGAGCTTTGGGTTGATGACTCTTAAGTCAGTTGGTTTTAGGATACCAGATTTTGAAATATTCTCATAGGCTTATTTGCTCGAATCGTAAAGGCATGAAAAAGGTGTCCTGCTTTCACAAGTTAGATTTATTCCCTTTATTATTTTTCTAGACATTTGGCCTCCAAAACCAACCCCCAATTTAAGATTTTCACCTAATTTTCATCTCACTGGTCTAGGCAATCCACAAAATAGAATTCATGCATGAAGCCCCACTTATCTCAATGATTTCCTATGATTGCTCAACCATCTCCAAACAGTCTGAAGGTAGTTTACTATTTGATTTAGCAGAGGGTTATCATTATTCTCCTACTTTATGTTCAAAACCCCAATCACTAACCTAACATGACGAGCATGAGTGGCGTGCATAAAGAATATCGAGTATTACATCAATAAGTATTGGTCAATCTACTCAGCACCATATCCACCGTTTGTAATTTATACCAGTCCAATAATCACATCATAGTTGGCAAGGCTATCAAGCCCACATAAGCATGCAAGAATGGAAATACGGTAAACTGAATAAAATGCAAAGAATTTTTTTTAACACTCATCAAGCACATAATATGCAGTCATGAAACATAGATATTGATGAATATAGGCAAAATGTTGAAAATATGTTCGTGTTCAAGATTATTTCACCCACCCCCAAACTTAGATAATACATTGTCCTCAATGTGAAGATGAAATAGAAGTGTATACAGACATAATTGAAGGACAATAATAAACTAAAAGTGCAAGATGGGATACGAGTACTCCCCTGATCTATATGGAAGTGGTAAATGAAAATTGTGACCCGCAGTGTTTCTCCTTTCCCCCCGTAGTGTTTCTCTTTTCCCTGTGACATTCTTTTTTGCAGCATCCTGTAAAAGTGTAAAGTATGTGTATTAGTTCAGATGGTGTAAATAGATACAACTGAGCCAAGAAATAACCTACGTAGTGCACAAATCCTCCAAACTTGCTTCAAGGTGCATGTGTACATTGTTGGTATGTAGAATGTATAATTTATGTCTCAACATAGGGTTCATATCACAAGAATGTGAATCACCAATGTAACTTCGCTCAAAACATGCACTTTGTTCAATTTGATGCATGACTAACTAAATTAGGACTTCAACCTCATGACTCATGCTCAGTGCATTGGGACTTGTGTGGACCATACCTAGACTCCATGTAATAAGGATGTATGATCGATGACCTAAAACTATTGATAATGCAAAAAAATGAAAAGTTCCTAAACTATTGCAAAATGAAGTAAATGAAAGGATAGAAATGTTGGGTTGCCTCCCAACCGGTGCTATTTTATAGTCGATAGCTCGAATTTTGGCATAGGTGTGTTATGACACTTTAAATATGGCTTGGGAGGTTTTGAATAGTTTGTTCAATATGGTCTTGTTTTGCATTACAGTTATCCTCTATACTTCAGACCTGTCCTTTTCCAAGTGTTTAACTTTTCCTCATCATCCGTTTAGACTCCACGGTGTATAACTCAATCTCCTCTGAGTCAGCGAGAGTAGATTGAGGATGCATCATATTAGCCTCCTGAATTTCTGGCGATTTCTTCAACTCGTAATTGTAGGGATTTTCTATGTCAATCACATCAATCTGGAAACAGGTGTCTAGCTTGGTGGGATATTTCATTACTTTGAAAACATTAAAAAAGGCCTGCTCCTCCTCCATTCTCAGAGTCAATTGTCCTTGTTGCACATCTATGAGAGCTCTTGCAATTGCCAAAAATGGTCGTCCCAATATGATAGGCACGTCCTTATCTTCTTTCATGTCCAGAATTAAGAAGTCCGCCGGGAATATAAATTTATCCACTTTGACCAATACATCTTTTATAATCCCTCATGAATGTGCAAGTGATCGATCAGCCAGTTGTAGCATTACTGTAGTTGCTTTAGGCTCTTCCAATCCTGGTTTCTTGAAAATAGAGAGTGTCATCAAGTTAATACTCGCACCAAGATCACACAGTGCTTTATTAAAATAAAAATCACGAATTGTGCAAGGGACAGTGAAATTCCCTGGATCTTTCAGTTTTGGTGGGAGCTTTTTCTGGATCCTGGTGCTATACTCTTCGGTTAGCATTACTGTCTCATGATCCTCCAGCTTACATTTATTTGATAATATGTCTTTCAGAAACTTTGCATAGCTGGGCATCTCAAATAGTGCATAAACGAACAGGATGTTGATGTGGAGTTTTTTGAAGATTTCGAAGAACTTCTTATTTTGTGCTTCCTCAACCTCTAGAAAAATGGAATTGGTGGCTCATAGGGGTTAAACTGGAATGGTGGCCTTACCCCATGAAGTCTCTGAATTCTCCTTTAGTGTGGATTCACGTGTCCGCTCGTCTTGCTGTACAATCTCTTCTTCTGTAGAGAGTGTTGTCTCATTGTTTACACTCAGCCTCTCAACGTGTCTTTCGGGTAGTTGTATCCCACTTTGAGTTGTGATCACTTGAACATGCTCCCTGGAATTCAACTTAGTATTACTTGGTAACGTATCTGGTGCCCTTTTCATCATAGCGAGTGCCATCTATCCCATCTGCATCTCCAAGTTTTTAATTGCAGCACTCTAATTTTAGAGAGTAGTTTCAATTTTCCTTATGAATTGGTTATTTGCCTCCATGTATTTTTTTTTGTCTTTTCCATGAACTTTGCAAACATCTCTTCCAATTGAAGTGTCTTCTCCTGCTGAAATTGCCTATGGGATCTATTCTGATTTTGGGGACCATCCCATGAGAGATTTGGATGTTCTTTCCAACTAGGATTGTAAGTGCCTGAATTTTGATAGTTTGGTTGATGTTGACCCCATTGTGTGTATATTATTTGTTCCATTCCCTATTACAGAATTGTGCATTTCGTCGTACTATGATTCGCTCCACATTCTTCACAATTTGGTTTCCATGCATATGTTGCATTCGCTAATTGTGATATGATTTCTACCTTGTGAAATAGTGAGTCAATCTTTGCCGATAAGGCTAAATATGCATCTACCTCATAGACACGTCGAGGCTTCTTTTGAATCACTCGCTCAGAGGACCACATAGCTGAAGTAGTAGTAATTCTCTCAAACAATTCCAGTGCTCCATCAATTTTTCTTGTGGAAATTGAGCCATCTGATGATGAGTCTACCATGCTTTTGAAGTACGAGAGTAAACCTATATAGAAGAATCGAACTTAGGTCTTTTTGTCGAACCCATGTTGAGGGCACTTTCGGAGCATGTTTTTGAATCTATTCTAGGCTTCATCAAATGATTCAGATTTTCCTTGACTGAATATCGATATCTCATGTCTCTGTTTTGCTATCTTGGCTGGTGAGAAAAACGTCATGCAGAATTTATGAGCCAGCTTGTTCCAAGTAGTGATGCTTGCAATAGGAAGTAAATCCAACCATTTAAGTGCCTTATCCCATAGTGTATGTGGAAACGACCTTAGCTTAATAGCATCATCCGAAATTCCTTGATATCTGAAGTGTTGACACATATCCAAGAATCGAGATAAGTGTATGTGGATTTTCTTCAATTCTACCATAAAATAGGTGTTCATTCTGGAACAGCTGTATCACATTAGTCTTTAATTGAAAATTAGGATGCCCAAATGGTAGAGACACTATGCTGGTCTGGCTTTGAATTACTTAAGGAGTTAAGAAATCTCCCAAAATCTCATTTCCTTCATTTACCACCTCTCCTTCATTGGTTGGGATAACATGGTTGTTCGGTTCATTAGCCATTTGCAACTGTGTTTCTCTAGTTTTTCTTTGCAATCGATCAAAAGTGTGCTCAATTTCAGGATCAGCTAGAATCAATTCTCCTCCAGTCGATCTTCGCATGCAACTTTACGAGAAAACCAGTAGTAGCACTTAGAATCCAACAATTGGAAGAACTATAATAAGAATAAAATAAAATAACCTAAACGAAAATAAATAATAAATAATAAATAATAAAAATTTAAAGTTCGAATTAGTGGCTAGAAAAATGAAATTAAACTAAATTCAATCTTCGAAAACGGCACCAAAAACTTGTTATGAAACATTTTCTTTCGATTTAAATCACCGCAAGTGTACGGTTTGTTAACAAGTAGTAAAGTGAATTTTTAGAGTTCGAATATCGTCCCACGGATATTGAGTAGTTCAATGTATTTATCTCGACCTTAACCGAATCTAAATGATCAATTATGATTTTTATCCTAAGAAATCCTAAATCTAATCTAAAGTACCAATATTATGAATTGGATGTTATGCTATGCAACACAACGTTTAAATTAACTAAAATGTAATTTGATGTTTAAGATGCAAGTTAAATGTATTCAATAAATATGAGATATACTAGGATCACGAATTCTCAAGTAATGTTCAATTTAAACTTAATTCCTCACTTTGACAACACGATGACATTTTGAAGAATCAATACTCCTAAATCTATCCAACACTCTCTCTCGAGATGAATTGAACATATTCTCCTACTCCACCAGCCTATATCTCTATGACGGATGCAAATATATGAGAATGCATGTAGTTTTGTGAGTACTTAGAGATGCACGCAAAGCATAGGGGTATATTTCTATCCCCATCGGACCCTACGATGATTTATACCTTGTCAAATTTATTCCTCTTCTTTCGAATAGATGAAACAATCCACCAAAACTCACACAATTACAGGCCCATAATCATGGAAGCAATTAAATGCATATAAATCATTCAAACAATCAATGCGTGTTTTAATATCAAAATATGGAACAAAAAATTAAATATCACGTTACAAGGTTCATCGATCTCCTAGTATAGATTTTTCTAACCTAACATGATGGGAAGAAGAACACATCAATAAAAATCAAGAAAAGACATCACCCTATTAAAATTCTTGAAGTGAGAGCTTGAATCTTGGATTGAATCATCTTGTTCTTCGTATCTCTTTCTCTTCGAATCCCCCCAAAATAACGTATAATGTGTGATCTATGTTTTTTAGCATCCCTAGGGCTTCAAAAGACTCCCCAAGATTTGTTTCAATAAGAATTTCATTCAGAAAAGGAAACCAGATTTTCTCATCGCGAGTAGCTTGGGCTGTCACCCAGGTAAAACTCGGGCAGTCACTAAGGCTCAGAATTTTTTCTAGATAATTAAAAAATCATGTTAGGAGATCGGCCGGTATTTATAACTGGGCTGTTGCCCAAGCAAAATTTCTTCCATGTGTTGCATTTTAGTCCCCGAAATTGATTTTTGATTCTTTCAAGTCCTTTCTCTCGTATTTTCAACCCTTTAACTTTTAATTGCATCCAATTGAACCCTCAACATCTTTAATCTTCATTTTGTGATCCGAATCAACTATTGAAATGTTGTAACTTAGTCCTCATACTCTGGATTTTCTTCCTTTTTGGTTCTTTTTCGTTTCTTTTCTTTTGAATTCCACCACATTCATCAATATAGTCCTACAAAATATAATTACATAGAATTAAGCCATAATTCAAGCTCTTTGATCATGATTAAGTCACGTTTGTGAACTAAATAAGTGTGTAAAAACACACTTATCACTCCATAGAAATAATTCTTGGTAAAATTAAAACTAATATTTTTATTAAAATTTTCGACCATACATTGTACATTACTAAGCATAGACTGATTGGTCTGACTTGTCAAAGCTTGAAGGGGAAGCTATCTTAGGAATTAGCACCACATAAGAGAAGGAGTAAAATCTTGGAATATCCGTACCTCGAAAGAAATCGTACACTACCTCCACGACATCTTCATCCACAATGTCTCAACAAGATTTATAGAAACTTGAGCCAAATCCATCAGGCCCAGGGCTACTATCAATTGGGATAGAAAAGGCCGCTTCTTTGACCTCCTGGGGAGTAGGAAGCCTTCCTATTTCCTTGTTCTCTGCCTCTGAAATAGTTTGTTGAATCCAAGCTGATAAGTCTAGTTGGTCTCTTCTGGGTCTAACTCTTAATAAATTTTGAAAATAGTCAACCGATGCGTGATGAATAGCCTCAGGATTTTCAAAATGCTTTAAATTATATTTTACTTGGGTCAGAAAATTTAATTTTGATAGAGTAAGATTTAGTATATCGATATTGTACTCATTAGGTAGCTCATAATTAATCATGTATTTTAGGCCAAAGAAAAAGATAATTCGGATAAGTTAGGTCCGAGATATTGTAGTTCTAAAAATATACACTTTGTTATTAAATAAGTTGGTAGGTAATTAATGGGAAAATTGGCTGCCATGCGTGACCCTGTTTTTAATAAGTTTACTGGTAATTTCAATTGGATTATGATAGAGTTTAATGATAATCCTAACCTTATTATTGTAAAAATATTTTTTCATCCAAATTATTTTTGAAACTAGGCTCGACATTTTCGATAGCATTAAAACTCTGCTTACTGTTATCTTTTTATTAAGTTAATGGCTGCCATGACTTATTATATAAAATATATGGACAATTTTCTTGGCATAGTACAAGGGTACGTTTTGATAGATAAGGTAGTATTATTTTAAATAGATTTATTTGCTTTGATTTTGGATTTGGATTTTCATAGGGATCCAGCCATGTGTCTATAGAGATGAATGGGTTACATTTTTGATAAAGATAAATCTGGAACTGATCAAGTTAATTATGATGGTTGACTGGTAATTTAGATTAGTTTTAATAGTTGATTAGGATAAAGGTTAAGTGTTAATAGTAATCCTAAGTAAATAACTATTTTTTAGCTGGTTACGTGTAGTGGGTCTGTTGTTTGTTTATTTTAGATAACAACTCCTAAAGCAAATGAAGTCTTCCAGCAGTTCTAGATTTTGGTGATAATTAATAAAATAATACTTCTGTTGAAATCAGGAAAGGGTTGAGGAACATTTTATACGTGACTTGATTGAGATAGAAACAAAGGTGTAGTACAAATCCAATGAATCTTTTTGGTTGACTAAGATAAAGATTAATTGTGAGCAGTGTCCCACTTTTCCAAAAATCCTGCACTATAAATATAGGCATGTTGAAAAAGTTTTACTCACACCAATTCTTATACAATACATACGGTAAAGAGAGAGAAAGAGAAAGGAGAGAGAGAGAGAGAGAAAGGAAGAAAGAGAGTAGTATTGGAAATAAAGTTTTCCTACATCAAATATTTTAATCATGTGTTTTTCAGAGTGAAGAAAAGATTTTGAACGTACATTCAGATTCTTCAAGATAGGTAAGATACATTTATGTGCAAAGTGTCATAATTTTCCTTATGCTTTTATATACAATTAATATGCATGTATTACTAGTGGACCTTTGGGTTCTAGAGAAAGAGATATGATATTTCTACGGGAATTTAAGAGGACCTGAGATGGGTGTGTCGCTTGGTCACCGATATACTCCATAAGAGAAGAACGGTATGAAGTGTATAATTTATTTGTTATGTAATGGTGCATGGAAATTGCACGTATCTTACTGGGTATTTTAAATACTCATTCTTACATTAATTTTACAGGTTAGTTCGGATCGATTGGAACAGTGGCGAATTGGTGATACGGGCTGCCAAGTGAATAAAGAATAGAGAAAAAGAAATAAGTTTGCCGTTTTTAAAATTTATCAGTTAGTTTAATTTATTCAGAATGTGTTATTTGAATTCACTAAGAGTTTATATTTATGTTTAGATACGATTTTTATGTTTTCAAATTTAGATTTATAAATATTGCAGTTATTGTTTACTAAAGAATTCTATTTTTATATTTTCGCATTTAACTTAAGGAAAAGTGAGTTTTGGTAACGTTCCGGTGTTTATAGAAAAATTGGGGCATTGCACATCTCCTTCACCCTGTGAAAAGTCCTACCATTAAATTGCTTGAAAAACTAATTGCTTACTTCACCTTTCTCAATCCACCTCTGCTTTGCTATTTGTGCCAGGAGCATTCCTTCTCTCTTTTCCTAAATGTGAAGTTCTGTTTTTTAGCAAAATAGGCATCCTCGATCTCCTCCAAATGAAGCCCTTGAAGATTAGCATCCAACTCTTCTAGCCCCTTTTCCAGCCGCTGAATGTGTTCCTGCGTCCACCCAAACACGTCTTTCTTCCATCTACGTAGCATAGTCCTCAAACTCTTGAGTTTTCCAGCTAGGCACCATAAACCACTTCCTTTTGTGTTTCCTTCCCATACCTTTAGTACACAATCCTTAAAGCTCTTATGTGTAATCCACATTTGTTGGAATTTAAATGACTTAGGGCCATAGCGATCCATTTTTGTCTCTAGCCAAATTAGCATTGGTGCATGGTCCGATGTGGTGCATGCTAAATACCTCATATGAAGATTTAGGAAATGCTCCAAACAGGTAGAATCATAAAATGATCTATCCAATTTTGCTCAACTACTAGTCCAAACTGTTTGACCATTACACCAAGAAAAAGCTTCCCCGCTATCTAACTGTATTTCCATCAACCCACAATTATCAATAAATTGATTAAAATCCTCCATAGCACCCATTGGTCTAGATCGGCCTCCACGCCTTTCTAAATTGTTTCTAATACTATTAAAATCTCTAACCACTACCCAGGGAATGTTTGAATGATTCATCTCTTCTATTTCTGACCAGAGCAGTCTTCTTTCTACAGCCGTGCATTTAGCATAAATAAAAGAAATCACCACCCTGTAATTCCCTTTTATCACCAGACAAGTGATTTCTTGGTTACTTTTATTCATCAAATGAACCTGTACTTCTTGACCTCATATAATCCATAGTTTTCCTTCCACATCGTTGTTCGATAAACTAAAATTAAATTTTTGTTTCTTCTGCAAATTTTCCATTCTATCCATTATTTACCAAGGCTCTGCTATTGCTACTAGTTTCGGCTTATACCTTCTCACTAACTTCCATAACCTGCGTGTCGAGGTCCCTATGTCTCGCACGTTCCAAAAGAGATAGTTGCGACTCATAGATTAAGCCTAGAGGGTTTGCTTGGAACCCTAGTAGAGCTTCTAACCTTGTGTACTGTTTTCCTCGTGTGTTGTTGAGCCCTTTGTTCAGAATCTGAAATGCAATCACAAATCTTTCCCAGTTCCTCCACAATACATTCCACCTCTATATCTGATACTGTCATAGCCACTTCTGCAATGTCATGTTCCATATATTTCTCTTGTACCTCCTCGTCATTTTCTTTAACCCCTTCATCATCCTCTTGTACCTCTTCATCATTTATTTGTTCATTATTCTCAATCGTGACCATCAAATCTTCATTTAAATTTGCCTCTCGCTCCTCTATTTCTCCATCTTCTTTTGCTTGCTCCCCATCCACCGCTAGATAAGTCCCACCTACAGGTTTCAAAAGAATGCCTCCTCCAAGCAAAACAATATTGCTTCCACTAGTCTTCGAGGCTTCGGTTCCATCCTCGATCATATTTTCGTCTCTTCCCAATTTAATCTCTGTTCCATCCTTGTTCTCCTTATTATTCTCCACAGCCAGATTATATCATCTACTACTTTCACCGATCTTTGTTTTGTTATCACCTCCTTGCTCTTGACTTTTGCCAATATGAATGCTAGCATACAAATTAGTCATTTCTCCACCCTCATGCATATGTTGTTTTCCAGTGCCCACATCACTAGCCACATCTCCATTTTTTTTGTCTCCATTCTTATTTTTCCAGACCGGCAGTAACCACTTTCTTCATTTTCTGCCTCTCATGGAGTTGCTGACCAACTCTACAAACAGCCTCCGTGTGATCCTATCTCCTACATTTTTTACGGTGGAAGCCCATTTTTTTCATATTTAATACTCTGCCAATGAGTCGTCGAACCCACTATGATTGGAAAACATTCTACCGCATGGTTGATAAATCAATTTCCACATAGATTCGAGCACCAGAGGCTAGTGTTCGATGTAGGGTAGCATGATCTGTTTCCAAATATTAGCCAAATCATGTTGCTAAGATACAAAGACAGTCTGGTCAATAGAGATGCAATGGAAGTCCAGGTAAGTATATCCATTGGGGAGCCAAAGATGACCCCCTATGGAAATCTAAATCTGGAGTCCATTTGAATAATCTGAATGAAGCTACATCTACGAATCTGCCCTCTCTCGCCCAAGCGTGCAAGAAATCAGTCTCGTTTTTCATTTGTACCAATACATGTGTAGCATCCATACTACTAACAATTGGCATTTCTCGAAGCCCCCAAGTTTTAGCAATGGCCACTCTAATCAAATCAATGTTCGGTCTATATGATAAGAATTTGAGAATTAATGCAAATATACATTAACTCCAGCTATGTTTTCCTTTGCTATGCTTGTTCAAAGGGGTTTTAAAGAAGTGATCAAATATCACTACTAAAAATCAGCTTTTCACCTAAGAATAATTACCCACAGATACAATCCGTTTATAATTAGAAATAGATTATTCGTTGGTAATAAAAAAATTTCAAAAAAATAAAAATAAAATCAGCCTCTTCACCAATGAAAATTCCGTAGATGAAGATTAATTCATATTACCTATGAAAAATTCGTTGATAATATTAATCAATTTCAATAAATAAAAAATTCAATCATTGCCTACTAAATATACATAGTTGAAAGGTACTAAAACATAAATAATTATTTATATAATAGTACAATACATTACAGCCAGTACACTACAATCCAACCAAAGAAATCCTTATCTCACATTGGAAGTTCACAACAAAGTCTTTGGAGTTGTCCTCTTTAAATTTGTGGTCCTATAAGTGGTTAAACAACTTTTTGGACCTTTCAATCCAGTTGGCTAAAAGTTAAAAATTTATAAGTATTAATAAATAATAATAACAATAATAAATAATAATTAATTAATTTTTTTAGCCACGCCTTACTGTTTACAACATTGATTTTTACCAAATGTAATGGTAGACATTTACCAAAGAAAGGTGGGTTGATAATGGTTAAACCTATGGCAAGATCCTGATTTGGATCTAGCCTATGATGAGAAAGTTAAGTGTGTGCAACTTGCAATGGAGAAATTTCAGATGGATCATTTGATGGAATGCTTTCCGAGAACATGACTTCAATATGATCCTCAGTAGAAGAAGAACGTGGAGAGAATTTGAAGCTGGGAGAGCAGGCTTCGATATTTTCTATCGTTCAAGATGGGTCACTGACATTTGGAAACAATTGAGTACAAAAAATTGATATCCAACTTTATCATAATGAGTAATACTGATTGGTGTGGAAAAACCACAAGGAAACAAGTTTGTGTTGAATGTTACACTATCGCTGCATATACTTTTTGGATATAGGAATGTGTAGCCCTTATATTTCATACAGTAACCAAGAAATTCACATTGAGAAGGGTAAAATCCAAGCATCAACTTTGTGTCTATTGTAAGGTCTGGAGGAGATAGTTACTTACACGTTGGTATTTCCTTAAAAACGACGTCATACGGAGTTTCGTTTCAAGAGTGGACGTAGGTGATCTATTTATATGAGAAAAATCTACTACAAGAAGTGAAAACACTTCGTTGCTACTGACTCTCAATCTCGATTTGACAACAAGCAATCAAAAAGAGGCCTTGCGTGGTCAGGACTAAGTCATAAGCGAAAAAAGAAACTACCTTTAGCTCCATGGCTTTATCCGGCAAGGGACAAGGATAGAAAAGGAGTTCCCAAATGTTCCCTAATTAAATAAAATGCTTGGAACAAATACATCCCACCAAAACTAAAGTTGCATACTTACTCGACAACCTAACATCAACAATGTGCCCATGTTTTCTTTCAGACCTTCCATTTTGGTGATGTGTGATGAAAAGATTGTCAAGAATGACTCCTAGTTTTAGTCTTTCTATCCTCTCTCCCCAATCAAATTGAACACATTAAAGTTTTCAACTTCTAAATCTAGAATATTTAACACATTAGTATTAGTAGGTGGAATTCATCAAGAACTTGCAAGATTATTGCTAACAAAATACTAGGCAGCCTTACAGTCTACCACAGTCATATTTAGTGTGACCAACTGGGTCACTAAACAGAATGACCAGCAACATGATCACAATGAATTTCACTAGCTTTGATCTTGTTTCCAGTAGAAGGCCAGTAATATATGTTTGTGTTGACAATGTCACCAGCCGTTTTCTCCTTTCCTTCACGTATAGGTCGATCCCTTCTCCAGCTTTGTTTATCAGTACTTGGTTACCAGAGATAGATAGGTCTTCAGCTCTTACTTTCTGTGCCAAGCACCTGGCGAGGACAACGGCATCTTCTAGAGCTGCTGAACCACCTTGTCCTAGGAATGGACCCATTACATGCATTGCATCTCCAGCCACTGTCACCGTCCCCTTCTTGAATGTCGTCAGTAGTAAGTCCCATGGTGCACGATGCCTCAAGCGAGTCAGAGACACCGAATCCAACTCAGCCCTTTCTATCATTTCTATTACATCACTTGAGAAGCCACTCACTTTACTTGAGGCTAATCGTTTGATCACTTCCGGATCTTGAGTTAACCTTTCATCTGTTTATAAGTAGAAATGATGAACCGCGATGACAAATTCAGATGAATTAGTGAGATTATGCTTGTACAAATCTTTAACTTTAAAAGAAAAATGAAAAATTTCACCTGATGGAGTCCAGGGTAGAGCGACGAACCAATATACCAACTTATCAGTAATTGGAGCTCGTCCTACCGAGATTTTCCCCCTCCTCATGCGAGTGGACTCACAATCAAATGCATGACCATTTGGATAACTGGTTAAACCTCTAACTGAAAGAATAGCAAACATTTTTGTGCTTTTGAGCCCGAGGAAATCAGCCACAGTTGACCTGGATCCATCGCATCCAATCAGAACCTGTAAAATCAATGAGAAAAATCAACATAATTCAAATGCTTCTTGTTCAATGTATGACCCTTCAGATCGCTTCATACCCAAACGTTATTGACCGCTCTTCAAGGTTTGGTTTCAAGTGCACAATTGCTTTGCACTCCAAAAAGGCTATTGAGGTTCACATCCGGTACCTTTGTATCGCCCTTCAAATTTTTGAATAAAACCACTTGACGTAGAAGTATAATGTGTGAGGTAAGGGGATAGAGCTTCACCCTTCATGGACAGCAATGAAAAGAGGTTGGTATTGGGCAGGGAGGCAAAACTTAACCTCCCGTGGCCAGTACAAAACCTTTCTATCGCCCCATTCCGACTTTAATTTGCAAATAATCTCTCAAAACAATCTATTAATTAGTACATCTCATTTATTAAGAAATAGTAATTAGTATATATACTCTTTAAACTGGTTCATGATCATGCATTTAGAATACAACAGGCACAATTGGCATCACACTTACCCTTGACAAGAAATACTTTATGCATATCAAGGTGTTATGGTTTTGAAAACACCAATCCCATTTAAAAAAATAAAAAATAAATAAAAAAATAAAAAATAAAAATAAAAAGAGAGGGTGAAATGGTCAGGGAAGGGAGGGGAGAGGAAAGTTTCCATTTTTTTTTTTAGGGTACTCCCAAGAATAGATCCACTGGAGATGATGTGGGGCTTTTAGCTCACATGGCTATGGAAGATCGAGAAATACATGTGGAAGGAGGCAGTCAATAGAGGAAAGCTCAATATCTCACTATTGCAGGAGGCATTGATATACAATAAAATAAAGGATGATACTTAAAACGAAATAAAAGTCAGATTAATTTTGTATTACCTTAGCTTGAATTGATTTATCTCCATAAAGTTGAAGAATTGGAAATGAGTTTTCCTTGTCCACCTTTACCGAGACAATCTGGCTTCCAAATCGCACTGTTCTTGGTGGCAAAGCGTCGGCCAGGATTTCGATAAGATCATTCCTCTTCACACAACGACACTCACCAATCCTGTCAAAATGATTTCAGCAGACAAATAATCAATTAGAGATGTTCGGGTTGGAGAATCAGTTCAATGGTTCATGACTTACTCCGGTATTTCTTGTTGCTTTCCAATATCAATCCATACTTCTCGCACTCTGTACAATGTGCAAACCACTTAAAAACTATGAAAAATCACAACATATTTCAAATAGAGAAAGCACGTCCCCATATTTTCAATTTTTCCCCAATGACAGGTTTTTTAACCGTGTATCCGAAAATTTTAAAGTACCCTTATTGCGAATTCTCAACATTTCCACTTCTAAGTACTTTTTTTTTGCTTTTCTATCAAAAGCAACTATATTTTAGTACAATATTCATGCAAACTGGACAAATCTTTATAAAACTTTTAAATCTTAATTAAACAGAGGCTATATAACAAGGAACTGCAAATAACACTTCTCCAAGGCTATAATCTTTTTGTCTTGAAAAGTCTCGATCAAACAGCAAACAATAACTTTTTATGAAATGAAATTTCATCCTTAAAGCTGAAATTGTTAATACATGTGAATAGGATTGGCTCTCTGTCTAAGCTCAGAGGCAACGCCAAGCTGATCAAGTGCTCGCCAGCCATTAGCTCTGATGGCAATAGCTGCTCCAGTATCTCGCAAGGTTTCGGATTTTTCCAAAATTATGCTTCTCAACCCTTTCCTGCATTCAAATTTTGTGTTTTTTCGGTACTGTATATGAACTATTTTAGGACAGTGAAAGTAAAAGTGTAACTGAAACAAAATTCAGTTTTCTTTTGCCACGTGCTTAATTAAACAAAGGGAAGTTCGCGTAAGTAACCTGTGAAGAGCAAGAGCAGTGGCAAGGCCGCAAATCCCACCTCCAACTATCACAATATCACGAGTTTCTTCGACCGAATCCATAGCCTTATCCATATCCAACCCACACCCTTTATTTAATCACATTGTTTTATATTTTTATCCACGGGACAATACCTGACTTGACTTGACTTGCGTGATATTTCAGAAAAGGGTCACCCACAAAGCTTATTGATGATGAAGTTGTTGAAAAATTGACTCAGAAGCAGCCAAAATGCAGTAAAAGTAGGGCACTGAATTCCAACTTTGGATGCGTGTTTTGAGCAACGAGAGAGACAGAAATATCAATAGTCACGATCTCTCGCTCATAGTAGGTAAGATAAACTTTGCACATCGTGAGGTCAAACCGCTTTTTTTGACATATCAAAAAAAAAATTTGACCCGCAAATGTGGCAACACCACATCGACGAGTGGACAATATAAGATGTGCTCATTGTGGACAGAATACTTTTTCTCTCACCTTATGAGTGAAATAAACACCCACCCAAATATGACAAGCCCAACAACAGGCTTATCTAAATCAATCCCAGAGCACTGACTGATTTGTTTCACGAGGATACAGAGAGTAAACTCCTCCCCCCTGACTCTAATACCATGAAAAAGAACTCTAATAATTTAGATCAACAATCTGAAAATCGAGTGCAAAGGAAGAAAACCGTGCATAAATGAAGGAAAGTGAAAGATAATTATATAACACAGCAAAATTCAAAATGTATCTTTACTCATCTGTTTTAATGCAAAATCCAGACAAATAATTATGGACTTCGTAGAGATTTGTGGTTCATGCAGTTAATGATTTATGGGAATCAAAAGAGCACAAAACTACCTAAAAACATGGAAATACAGGATTTGTCATATAGGAATACAAAGGGATGTAATTTTCAACATGAATTTTCAAACCGAAGATATCGAAACATAACATAAGGAAGTCATATTGTTTTTTACACTAAAGTCTACCACAGTCATATTTAGTGTGACTAATTGGGTCTCTGAACAGAATGGCCAACAACACAATTGCAGCGAATTTCACCAGCTGCGATCTCGTTTCCAATAGAAGGCCGGTAACATATGTTCGTGTTGACAATGCCACCACCCGTTTTCTCCTTTCCTTCACATATTGATCGATTGCTTCTCCAGCTTCGTCTATCAGTATCTGCCTACCACCGTTAGACAAGTCTTCAGTTCTTATTCTTTGTCCCAAACATCTGGCAAGGACAACGGCATCTTCTAAAGCTGCCGAGCCACCTTGTCCAAGGAATGGGCCCATTACATGCATTGCATCTCCGGCCACTGTCACCGTTCCTTTCCTGAATGTTGTTAGTAGCAAATCCCATGGCGCACGATGCCTCAAGTGAGTTAGGGGCAATGAATCAACCTCTGCCCCTTCTATCATCTCTATTACATCACTTGGGAAGCCACTCACTATATTTGAGGTTGATCGTTTGATTGTTTCCGGATCATGTGTCAAATTTTCATCTGTTTATATTTATAAACGATGAACACAAGGACAAAAGAAGATAAATTAGAGAGCTTATGCTTGATTCTTGAACACATTTTAACTAGGAAACAGAAGAAAAAGGATGTGAAATTTCACCTGATTGGGTCGATTGTTGAAGCACGAACCAATATACCAGATTATCGGTAATTGGACTTCTTCCAACCGTGATTTTGCCCCTTCTCATGCGAGTGAACTCACGAGGATACGCATGACCATTTGGATAATTGGCTAAACCTCTAACTGCAAGAAGAGAAAAAGGTTTTGCAGTTTTGAGCCCAAGGAACTCAGCCACGATTGACCGAGATCCATCACATCCAATCAGAACCTGTAACAATAATCAGAAAAATCAATGCTGTAATCTAATAAATTGTTTGTCTAGTACACTCTTTAATTATGCAGTTCCCATGCTTTTGGGGGATAATAGGAGAATTGGCATCAAATTTAACCTTGACAAGCATCATCTGATGAATACCAAAGTGTTTCAATTCAGATCATATTAATAATTCTCTATTACCTTAGCTTGTATTGATTTTCCACCATAAAGACGAAGAGTGGGATACACATTTTCCTGGTCCATATTTACTGAGACAATCTGGCATCCAAAGCGTACTGTTCCGGGTGGCAAAGCATCAGCCAGGATTTTGATAAGATCGTTCCTCTTCACGCAGCGCAACTCACCAACTCTATCCAAATGCTTTTAGTTAGATATCTAATAAATTACAGATGTTTATTACTGTTAGTGAAGTTGTTCTATTATGACTTACTCCGGTATTTCTTCTTGCTTTCCTACATCAATCCATACATCTCGAATCCTGTAAAATGGCAAACTACTTGACAACAATGGTAGCAATCTTAGGCTTAGGAGCAAGGAATGGGTAACATACGCCTCCTTTTGCCACCTTAATCTATTCTTCCTTCGAACCACTTCTTCTAAAAATTCAAGATAATAGAAAGATAACAAAACTTTTGTCTTTGGTTCAGTTAAAAGTCAGACACGTGGACAATTTTCACAGACGACGAGACTTGAACCAAATATTTACTCACCTCACTTTAATACCCCTCTAAAATCTGAAGAAAATTTTATGTAGTTATAAATTTTATTAAATGTCTCCCATCTGGCCATTCCCATCACTCTATCTATGTCTTCATCTCAAGTTTGCCCCATTCTTGGCCTTTCCTTCACCGGTGTCCTTCCGCTTCTAAATGCTTGTTTTATCAAAAGTATAACTATTTTTATTCAAGATAATGAAATTGATCTCCTGAGAACACTGTAAAAAGAGAACTTTACCATCCAATGGGGGCAAGAGATCAAGACTGCTCAAGTTAAACTGAAGGTTGTTGTACCTGGGAATAGTAACAGCCTTGTGCCTAAGTTCTGAGGCGACGCCAAACTGATCAAGTGCCCGCCAGCCATTAGCTCTGATGCCGATAGCTGCTCCTGTATCTCGCAAGGTTTCAGATTTTTCCAAAATTATGCTTCTCATCCCTTTTCTGCATGTCAACAGTCAATATATAATGGTATATTATTTATTTAAAATTAAACAAAGGAATTAGTTAGCAAGCAAGCAACCTGTGAAGAGCAAGGGCGAGAGCTAGGCCGCAAATCCCACCGCCGACGATAACAATTTCTTCCGCTGAATCCATATCCATATCTTCTGTAGACTCTGGTTTACTTAAATTAGAAGTAGAAGGTGCCTTCAAGTCATAAGTCACGGTGTGGGGTTCGATTACTGAAATATGAAATTGGACTCCTTGTAGGCACAGTGTACAGGCAGCTCTTGTTCCTTGGTCTGTTGGGACACATCTCACGATTTATCTCCCTTACAAAGCTCTAGGACGGGACGGTGGGAGCCCTTAAGGTTGGGGTTTAAGGTTGGGGTTCAACCTTTTTAATATTGCTATGTCTAATTCTGTACTCTTCCTTGTATCAAGATTCACACAGTATAATTTTCTAACCATCTCTAATAGTAAATCAAATTACTCATCTATCTTCACCAAGTTAGATAAATTTTCAGGGTTACTATGAATAAGAAATTTTATTACTTTATTCATCAGATTAAGCTCCCGTTTGGTACCATTAATTGCTTGTTTGGTAGAGATTTTGATAATTGGTATTTTGACCGTTAGAGTTAAAGTGGGCCCTACCTGTGAGATAATAATTCAAAAATAATGGCTGGAATAGTAAAATAACGATAAAAAATTGATTTTAATTGGCTAAAAAGCTGTACCAAATAAGCTGTAAATTACATTCCATTTTTCTTTCTCATATTTTCAACCACACAATCTTCCATAAAATAATATTACACGTAAATCGAAAATTTTTTCTTTTTTTTCAACCACTCATTTAAAATAATAATAATAATAATAAATAATTTATTTCATCCATTTTTAGGAAAACAGAGGCTAACTAGTAACTTAATGACATAATTAGGAACGCCGCAGACATTACTGCGACCTCCACAGTTAAAAGGAGGTATTTGGCAATGTAGTAATAGCTAGTAAGTAGAAGAGAGTGTCATTTGTAGAAAATAATAAAATTACTTATTTATTCAAAAACTTTCTTAAGATACCTAACCACTCATAATCTATGTAACATGAATTCTAGGACTGAACAACAAGATTGTCAAACCGAAAAGTCGAGACGAAATTGCATTTTTTAAAAACCGTTGATTTGGACCTAAGTAAATCCATCAATGTTTTGCTTTTAAATTGAATCAGACTGCTTCTAACGGGATTTGGTTTAAGTTTCAATCTTTTTAAACTATTTCAAATCATCAAACCATTTAAAAAATCTAAAAATAAATTAATTTAAATTTTATTTAACTCAATTAAAATTAAACACATTTCAATTAAAAGGATATATTCATATTAGACCCAACACAGTTAAACTCAACAATCCCTTGGACAATTATCCATCCCAATTAATTAATTAAACTATGTCCAAATGCTAATTAGCTCTAACAACTGTAAATGCAAAATTCCCAAATTGGATGAAATGTTGAACGATTGTTGTTGATCCATTTTCACCGATTAGCCATAATGATTGAGAAGACAGTTAAATCTAAATTTTAATTCAAACACATTATTTCTTCTTTTTTTTCTACTAGTAATTTTATCAAATTTTGGCTTAAGTGAGTTTATTCAGCTTTCCTTAACTTTTGATAATTGTTTGCTATATTATATTGATAATTGTGTTATTTTGTTCTTATTTGTTCTGAGTTCTCTTCAATTTTTAGTTGGGCGATATTTTTTATTTATTTGCGTCTCAATTTTTCAGTCCAATCACTCAATTTATTATTTTATATTTTAACTTAATTGGTAAATTTTTTTGTTAATTGCTATAATTGATTTGATAGATTACTTAAATTGTCGTCGTAAATACTTGATCAATGATCCTTTCAATATATTACTTTATCAAAAATTGAATGCAAATAAGCACTTTTATATCATTAAAGATGTGTTAGCCATTCAAATATTCAAAATTACTTTTGAGTTTTCATCCCTTACCAGTGGTTGAATTTTATTTTATTTTTCTTTTAGGAGTTCATTGAGAGAAAAGATGATTGAAGCAATGATTTGCCCTAAAAATTGGTTGCAGTCTAAAAAAATAATAATAAAATAACAATAAAATTCAATTTTCACAAAATCAATTTTATATAGTCCCTACCAAACATGGGCTACATGAGAGAGTATTTGAAACCTAACCATCACTTGGAAACAGATAACCATAGCAATCAGTAACCAAATAACAAAGCTAGCACATTCCACTTAATGGATATTACATACATGATAAATCACCAAGAGATGCGTTCTTTTACTTGAGCATTCAACTAATCGAGCTGGATATTGTTACAACTGGAAATACATTGTACATCAAGCATTAGGTAGTCGACTATCTTCTCCATTTCTCCACCTCTCTGGAAGTTGCTTTCATTAGCTTCTTAGTATTCACAACTATCTCATCGATGAGGTCACTAATATCATCCCTGGCATCAACAAGTTAAATCAGGGTACTAAAAAACTCCAGACTAGAATATAGCAATTTGTATTCCAATGAATAAAAGTAGAATTCTGTTTCTAATTTAATTGACAATCTAATAACTATCAGATTAACTCATCAAGAATTCATGGGGTTTTCTCTCAGTGAAACTCATTCTACTTATAAATGGATGTAGTCCTAGTACTCAAGTTATATGATTTTAACTTTTAAGACGATCAGGTACTAAAACCATGAAGGGTATAAACAAGAAAATCTGGCAAACCATAAAGCAAAAAGTAAGGAAAATACTCAATAACCTATTTAATGACAACGTCACAAAATATTTACTACTCATAATTAACAAACAACAGTCATATCTGCATTGATGCCAACATCGAGAATGTTGTGCAAGGTAAACAAGCATGGTATAATTTACGAGATAATATTTGATGTTACATTATTTTTTACATAATCCGCCACAAACTCAGTCGCAATTTCCTAAAGTACAGTCTAGTCAATTTACTTTTGCAATCGATCTTCTAGAAAAGAGAATGGTGAACAATTGATGACCAGTTGATTTTACTATCAGATGAATTTCAATTACTATTTAAGATACTTCGTGTTAGATACCCAAGTTGCCAGACTTTTTTTTTTTTTTTCCTTTTTCATTTTTCCTTTTGTCTTTTCTTTTCTCCATTTAACATAAAAAATAATTAAAAAATTAAAAAAAAAAATCACATATATTGGTGGCTAATGTCAAATACTCCTACGTGGGATTGATTACATCGTTGGTCAAAGATGTTGCCAATGCTTTACAATAATCAAATTTCCCATGCAGACCCAATTTAGAGTTTACATTGTCACAGGTCCGACAACTTCAGCACAAACAAGTTATCTCCCACAGCCTGATCTCATGGAACTTGCACATCTATTGATGTTTTTGATCCTATACCAAGTTTGATTGCTAAACTTAGTGATCCTCTCATTACTAGATCAGATTTTTATAAACTCCAGCAATGGAACGACCTAATGCAGGAAATGACGTCCTCGCACAGTGTATGCAAAGACCAAGAACTTGTAACTAAAACTTGTTGATTTTATCCCCCGACAGTAACATGAGAAACCAGTAGCCTTACTGATTGCATATGTTCAAGTGAATATGCGCATATGACAAGAAGACCTACACTTTATGAGCCTAAGCAATCTTGTTATCTAGCTGGCTTAAGGCAACGCCAAGGAATAAAATACAACTTTTTCCAGATGAATAAATGAAGAAATATTTTACTAAATTCAACTCATCTGCCCTGTATACCAATTTATGCCCTTGAGAGGATTGAAGCTTATCTAGAAATAGCATACTTCTAACAGGATTCTAAATATAGCTAGGTCGGACAGAACCAAGCAAACTTCAAAACAATTGTAACAACACAAAATGCACTATCAGTTCAGTTGGTTAATAGGGATAGTTTAACTGTCTCTAGCAAATGAGAAGGTAGATTCCGACATCTGTAAATATCTAATACACAAAAAATTAAGAGAAAACATCTTAGAACTTAATGCTTCATGCTAAACTGTGCATTCCATCCACTGGATCCCCATTTTACAGTCACTCCAAGTCGTATTGCCTGAGGACTTCCTAGGGTCTTGGTCATCTAATCTGGAGAAAAAAGTTATTTTGGGAGCTTTGAACTCCATAACTCTAATTTATGTGATAACTAAAGCAAGATAAAAGTAATATATGCATACTTGGAAATCTTTATGAAAACAAAAGGAAAATGTTGAAATTCCAAATCCGAGGTGCAACCAACAGCATTTAAATATGATAATGAGGTAATGATGAAGAAAGGAAAAAATACACCAAACCATAAATGAAAAATAGGTAGATATCCAAAAGCTTATCTCATTATGACATTATGCAAACTTCCTCTTAGTTCATAATTAACACCAAAAACTCATCATCAACTTAGACGCTTGCAATGAGGCTATAGCACGAGGCTGTTGCGTTGATTATTAGCATTACTTACACAACAATATTTGATATGATCAATACTTTACATAATTATCTGCCTTCAGATTCATAGGAATCATAGCTGCAATTTTCTCAAGCATGGTCCATTGATTTTACCATAGTAATAGATCTACCTAAAAAAATTTGTCGCACTGGACAGTAACCATACCCAGTAAATTTAAAATCAGCAGGACTTAACTTAGTACTTAAGCCATCTCATGTAAGAAATGATTATACATCTTTCTTGAAGTGAAAAGCAAACCAGTTCAACCAAACAGAGGTCCCTCAACCATCCAGCTAGAACAAGTTTTAACTGCCAAACATATTAAGAAACACCAAAGCCACCTACTTGGTAAAAAACAAATTGCATTTCATTTTATCTTCAACAATATTTTACACAAAAATAACCACCACCTCAATAAGTCGTGTTAATTATGGTCTACTCCCTCTACTAATCAATCTGCTCAATATAACTTTCCAATTTTACATAGTGAAAATCTATGGTCACCAATATTGAGCCAAACTAAAAGGCTACCATTCCAAGGTATTAACAATTGTTTTATGATATCAAAATTTGAGATAAAATATCCCCATTTCAATAAACCTATGATACTCGATTGCATAGAAACTTTCTAATTTACTATCTATTTGCCGAGAAGCTAAGCCCGTGGTATAGCACAGGGGTATTTTCTTGTACGAGCCATAGAGTCTTCATGGATTTGGGCTAAACTTAGTATAAATACTGATGATATAACCCTATCATTCATACTGAATAAAATATCTCCACTTCGCTCTTTGTGGACGTATGCACATTGTCAAACGACGGAAATACTTGTGTTGATTTCTCTCTTTCATCTCTTTATTATTGCACATAAAAATCAAACAACAAAGTATGTTTGATTGCAAAATTCAATGTGATAAAGTTTGACGGAACTGAAAATTTCGAATTATGCCAACGAAGGGTAAAGGATTTGTTGGAGCAGCAAGGGATGGTGAAGGCACTATCTAGGAAAAAATCACAGGGTACGTCGGATACCAATTAGGAAGAGCTCAAGGCGCAAGCAGTGGGTACAGTTCGGCTCTATTTGACGGACGAAATCATGTATCACGTCATAAACGTTGAGTCTCTAAGAGGTTTGGCTAAAATTGGAGAGTCGTTATATGTCAAAATCTCTCACGAACAAGCTACATCAGATGCAGAGACTGTACGGGCTCAAAATGTTGGAGGATACAAATTTGATTCAACACGCTAATATGTTCAATTATATTATCAGCGATTTGCTAGGACTTGAAATCAAGTTTGATGATGAAGACAAGGCAACGATATTGCTGTGCTCCCTTCCTCATCGTACAACCACCTAATGACCATGCTGACGTGGGATAAAGAGACTCGAATTGGAAAAAGTCACATTAGCTTTGTTGACCTACAACCAGCGAAAACTGCATAGTGGCAAAAGTTTATAGAGTGAAAGATTGATCATGAAAGGCTACCAGGACCGTGAGAGAAAGGACAGTGGCGATTCTTACAAAGTGAATACGAGATCAAAATTCAAGAATCAAAATAAGAAAAACCTCAATTACTACAAGCGCCATCAAATGCGTCACTTTAAAGACTGTTCGAATAATGAGCAGGGTGATAAAAGGAAAGGTGATGGGTCCTCAAAAATTCTAGAGATGGGGACATGCTACTAGTTTCTGCAAATAATTCTGCCAGATCTCATAACTCCTAGGCACTTGATTCAACCTGTTCTTATCACATGTCCTCACCGGGATTGATTCATATCGTTCAAGGTAATTTTGGATATGCTCTAATGGGTAATAATGCATCATATAAGGTGATTGGAATGCAGTAAGTAAAAATTAAAATTTTCAATGGTATGGTGAGGACTTTGGAGGTTGTTAAGCATGTAACAGAGCTACGAAAGAATCTAATTTTTTTAAGCACTTTAGACACCGGTCATTATTCTTATAAGTCAGAGTTGGGGGCCTTGACAGTGAAGAAAGAAGCTATGATTGTGAGGAAGGGTCAAAAATTGACCAAGAATATGTACAAAGTACTAGGGAATATAGTTATAGGTGGAGTTGCTTAAGCAAAATCTCAATCAAATGACACTCTCCAATGACATATGCCACTGGAGCATATAGGAGAACGTGGTATGATTGTGTTTCACAAGAGGAATTTGTTGAAGAGAGTAAAATCATGCAAGCTAGGTTTCTAAAAATTTCTTGTACTTGGAAAACAGTCCAAAGTATAGCTCAAGACGGGAAAACACAAGACAGAGGAGATTATTGATTATGAGCATTCTAATGTTCGGGGACCAATGAGGGAGTTGTCTAAAGGTGGATCTCAATATTTCATTACTTTCATTAATGACTTCTCTA
>NW_019242055.1:145031-156829 GCF_002742605.1 Olea europaea var. sylvestris | reverse complement strand
ATTATGCCCTTGTAAGAGCCCCATTCTTCTCAAAATTCTTTTTTTCAAAACTCATCTTCAACCACATTCTTTAATAAAATAATTTTACACATAAACCTAAAAAAATTTCTTAATTTTTAACCACACATTCTCCATCAATCACTATTTAAAAATGCATTATTTACCTTAAAATGGGGCTCGAACAAGGGCTATAAGCATAAAGTTATTATAAATCTAGTACTTGACGCAAGCAGAGAAATAAAAACAGTATATGTAGAAGGATTAAGTGCCAACTAAACGTGGCATGTGTGAAACAATTCAACCATAGCAATCGTAATTTTGTTAATTTATTGATGGTCTTGTTAGTTCTCAACTTAATAAAACCAGTTTAGGCACATTTAATGATACAGTATAATTATGTTTTCTTGAATTACTCATTTCTTCGGATGCATTTTTCTGTTCAGAAATGATTCAAGACCCAGTCTTGATCGCCTCTCCTAACTTAATATTGTTTAAACCATAATACTATAAGTAAAGTTATACGTAATTCATGCTAAAAAAAAAGCGCAGAAGATTAAACAGGCTCACTGATTAGGAAGATTTCCACGGTCATTAAAAAGCTTTCCGACGTTAGAATATCTGCGATTCTCATCATAAGCAATGCCCCTGCCGACACCGTACCCGAATCCCAACCCAATCCCACATCCAGCTCCAAATCCAAACCCCAGCTGTAACCCTGGAATTCCCGGGCCAAACCCCGCACCTTGAAATGATAAAGAGAGAGAATTATAGAGCAATTAAATAGATATATTCAATTTTTTCTTGTAAAGTAGCATTCAATATCTCAATTAGAGTTTACTATAAGGAAATTGGACTGTCACCTCCAACGAGGCCGACAGCAAAACCGAAACCGCAACCAGCACCGATGCCAAAGGCAGGGCCAAGTTTGCCCAATTGCTTCGACTTCATCACCGGGAGCTTCCAGAATAAACCTTTCTCTTCTTCGTCCATGGCGCTTCTCCAAGCAAAATAACGTGTTCGCCTAAAACTCAAATATTATCTACAATAATTTAATAATTAAAAATTGGATCGTGGAGAAACTTTCGAATAACAATTTTACCTTTATATTTTTTTCCTTTTGACAATAATACCCTTAATTATGAATGTATTATAATGATTAGTAGTTGATAATTTTATAACTCCATAAATTAATTATAATTCAACTTCACGTTTCCTTGATTAAGTATAAAATAAAAATTTACGGGGTTAAATTCATCAATAACCATCCAACTTTATGATTGATGTCACCATGATCACTCAATATGATTTTATTTTATCATGACCATCCAACTTTATACTTTATGTCATTGTGGCCCAATTTAATTTTATTTTACCATAATCATACAATTTCATATAATGTTTCACCATGATCATTCAATTTTATATACCGTTTCATCATGGGCATCTGACTTTTTTTCACCATTTTCGCTAATTTGAAAAAAGGGAAAATGATAACTTTCCATTATATATAAAATAAAAATAAAAACTTATTTAAAAAAGCGTTACTTAAAAAAATAATATAAATATTTATTATAAAAAAATTAGTTAGAGAAATAAAATAAAAAATTATTTAAAAATATTTTTAAAATAAAATAAGAACTTTTTTTTTTAAAGTTACTTAGAAAAATAAAATAAAATAAAAATTAATTTTAAAATTCAAAAAAACTTTTTTTTTAATTTTATTTTATATAAACAAAGTTACCATTTTAGCTATTTTCAAATTAGTGAAAACAGTAAAAAGAAATTGGGTGAATATGATAATATGCTATCTGAAATTAGGTGGGCATGGTGAAACATTAAATGAAATTGGATGATCATGATAAAATTAAATTAAATTGGATGGTCATGATGACACAGTATAAAATTGGGTGATCGTGATGAAAAAATCAAATTGGGTAACCTTGATGATACTAATTATAAAGTTAGGTCGCCATGGGTGGATCTGATCCAAATTTTAAATTCTATTCTTTTATTTGAAGTTCTTAAAATTATATGTTAGTCGAATTAAGTTTTAATCACTTAAAAATTGAAGCTCATCTATTTATACTTATATTTTATAATTATAATAGAATCAAAATTCCATTTGAATTGTAAAGGATAACACTTAAAAGGTGAAACAACGGTTATGTTAAAATATATATTTTGCTATTCTTAAAGACCTAATAATTATGAGTTATTTGCTTTAACATATTTGCAACCTCCATTCACATATCTCCATTAGGAATTAGAAATAAATTTGTAACACTTTTAAGTTTATTTAAAATTTAATCTTTTGTTTTTCTGCATTAAATATTAAACAGGGGAAATTTTTCTGGAAACAATTGATTAATTATAGATACGTTATAGTTGACTTTTATTAAGTTTTGAAGGTCTTCCTTCTTTAGAGAAAAAATGTTATTAGAATAATGAAGTTTTAATTTCCGGTCATTGAATTGGTTTGTTTACTAATATAATTCAACTTTGAAATGTTATTATGTTTTTTATGGTTTGTAAAATATTTTTTTAAAAAAATTAATAACTACTTTAATTGTTCAATTGAATATTTTTCTTCAAAAAATTTTAATTCTTCTAAAGTTAAATAGATTAAATCAATAAATTTTCATTTTAAATTAGGCTCTTTCTCAATAAATTTGAGGTTGACAATGAATCAAAGAAATTTTTTTTTCCTCCCGATTTTTTTTTTTTTGAAAATGAATAAAAAAGAGAAAAAAGAGAGACAATTTTGGGTTGTTCGCATTTGAAATCTAAAGGCCATTTGGTTTGTGCCTCAGTTTCAATTTTGAGTTTTGAGTTCCTTTTTAGTTTTGTATTTTGAGGATCTGTTTTAAAATAGTTAAAATACATTTAGTTTGTCATTTTGAAAATTATTTTTCAAAATAGAAACTAAAAAAGATGTTTGGTTCAAAATTCTAAAAAATATATATTTTATGACATTTTATTCAATGAAATTTGATTATTCAATAAAAATAGAACTATTTTATGTTGATATATTATGGGACAATCTTCAAAATGGCCGGGTCAAATCACTAAACTTTGTCAATTGATAAAAGGTCTAAATTACCCTTAATGAATTCAAATAAGTATATTGCAGAATTAGTCCTATCTTTTAGGTTTATCTTGTATTCCTTCTATTTTGAATATCAAAATATAAATCCATTCTATGATCTAATAAATTAGAATAATTTATAACATATTGTTCGTATTTTTCTTTAAGTCTATTATATTCTTCAGATAGTATATTAATATTTTCTAATTGAGAAGTAATATTATTTATGTTTTCTAACAATCTTTCTAGTAAATTATCTAATCCTTTAATACTATATCTTGGCATCAAACTATCAATATTATGATAAATAATCCCTAAGATTTTCTTCTTAGGCTATGAATAAAAGTCATAAGAACTTTATAAATAACATGAGTGCAACAATTAATGCAAGTATTTGATATAAATAAGAAAGATTTTACAGTATTGAAGTAGAAGATAAAGGCAAAGCAATATCAATGAGATTTCCCTTGAGCTTGCACTAAGTGATCGGTGCTGTTTGAATTTAAGAAAGTGGGTTATATTCCAACATGACTTCCACACATAATTGTTTTTCTCTCTGACTCTTTTGCATATCTCACAATGAATCACACAAAATCACAGTTTTTCTTTCAACTCTTTGTTAAAACATCACCTTGAATGGTAACAGGGTTCTCAATGCTTTCTCAACAATGCTAAAAACACCTACACACGGTAAAACAGCAACAAGATACTTGCACTAACCCTCAAAGTTTTCACCGTTAGAGTATAAGTAAGAAAAGAGTTTTTGAAAAAGTAATAAGGATAAGAATACACCATTTTCAAACAACTTTCATAAACACATCACACTAATATCTCTCATATAAGACTACATATACATACTTCGGCTACACTCTTGGTACTTTTTCTAAGGAAATTAGAACTTCATAGAGATTACCTTATTACACACTTCACTTCAAAGAAAAAAATTGAAACTGTTACAAGACTTGGAATACAAGGTAGAAAGATAAATTTTTTAACTCCCCCCTCGCTCTTGAGAACTAGTCTTCAATTTTTAGACTGGAAAAAGCTCAACAATTGTCCTTCATTATTGTTGCTTTAACTGTGTAAGATATTGGGTATCTTACTGTGGCCTAAAGTTTTCTTGTCCTAATCTGGAAATAATTGAGGTAAATCTACAGTTTTTCTTTATCAAAATGATTTTGATAAAGTAGTGATAAAGGGGTCCATTACTTTTCCATATGTGACTCAAACCACTCTTCCAGAAATTCTGATGGGTCAAGAGAGATTGGTGAGATATCGCCTTCAGTGCAACAGCACTCGCACTTATGATTAGGATAACGTCAAAACTGTTTGCACAGCTCCTCTTTTGTTTTTTGTGTCCCATTAGCTTGTCCTTCAAAGATATGATCACATCATGTGTCGAGATAGTGTCAATCTTCTTGTTTAGTAGGTACAACAGTTTTACTATAAATCATGTGATCTTGTGACTCGTAAACCCAAATATTTTGTTTTTCTTCAATAACCTTTTGGATATGCTCGAACTGCTCCTTATATCCTTTGACTCTACAGAAAGCTATTATCTTGATAGTGTCTTCTGGTATAGTTTCATGAACTTCACTTTTCTCAGGCTAGAAAATGCTTAGAATTGGTAGCTATTCTTATGACATGGCTTACTGGAAGCAACTTATCTTCTTCATCTTCCCATTCAGAAAAAGCAGAGAAAAACCTAATATAAATATTCTTGTGTTTAAGAACTTGACAATATCTTTCAATAGTTCGAACAACATCCTTTGGTAGCATAGAAATATCTTTTTAATGATTCAGACGGGTAAATACAAATTATATTTCCTATTTCATAAAGAGTGTGAATCCAATAAGCTGATGCTCCTGGATATAGATTAATTTTGTTATAAGTTCCATACGTTAGAGTTTTCATCCATCCTCCTATACTGGTGAACCAGCAGCAGGCAAGATTGAACAATACATATATCAAAATAAAATCATCTTTATTTTTTATATCCATAACACCAGGGGGTATTGCAGGCTTTGATAATATTTGAGCGATTTAGCTCTGGTATAGAGATATTATCCTTTGTATAAATTGACTCCGGTGAGGGAGACAAAGTAGTGTTCTCCTTGACAGATAGATTATGAAGCTTTAATGCTTCTTGTTCAATATTGGCATAAAAACCTTCAGATTTATTGGCACTAGGGCCTTCAGATAATATAGCCCCGTTGGCTTTCTCAGATACCAGCAACCATTTTCATCATTATTATCTTGAATTCTATCGCAGCAATCTTCACATTCATCTCGAACTTCAATGGTTCGAGTTCCTTCTTGATTTGCTCCATTCCTGATTAAGAAATCTGGAATAAAATTGTTTTTTCCTTTAATATGGACAATATCAAATTTAAATGGCGCAAACCACATTTACATTCTAATAAGTGGCTTTTCAGCTGCACTTGTTCCAAGTTTATTTGTCAATAATGGTTTCACTTGATTATTATCAGCTCTAATAAGAAACTTCTTGGTAACAAATAAGGTTCAAATTTTGCTACTCCTTTCTTAATAGCCAAACATTCTTCACGATTAATATCATATCTGGTTTCTGCATCCTTAAAAGTACCTGAAGTGTATACAACAAATTCTTCTAGGCATTTACACAATGGATTACAAAGAAATTCTTTATGATTTTCTTTGTTTTTTTAGGATTGCTCTCCAGTGTAATAGAGATGCATCAGTTTCTAAAATATAGAAATCATCATCATTTGGAATATTTAATTCAGGTAAATTTTCACATATTTTCTTTATTTTGTTTATCATTTTAATATCTTCTTGTGTCCATTCCAATGCAACTCCTTTTCTAAGTTTTTGGTAAAATGGACTTTGCATTTTAAACAGTTTTTTATAAATTTTTCAGAATAATTTAAAAATCCGATAAAGCTTTCTAGCTCTTTTTTATCTCTAATTATTTCTGGAAATTCGATAATCTTTTTTTCCAATATGAGGTTATTGGAGTATTTTCTCTTCTGTAAAAATATATCCTAAGAATTTAATTTCAGTTTTAGCTATTTATGCCTTTCTTTCTGATAAGGCTAGACCATATTTTTGAGCAATATAATAGAATTTTTTAAGGTGTTTGATATGTTCTTCTAAATTTTTACTATGAATAAGGATATCATCTACATAAGCATTACAAAAAAATTTTATTGATCTAATAATCTTATCCATTCTTTGTTGAAATATTGTTGAGGCATTCATTAATCCAAATGGCATAACATTCCACTCAAATTGTCCTATTGGATTAAGGGTAGTAAAACTAGTTAAAGGTTTTGATGCTTCGTCTAGTTTTATTTGCTAATATCCAGATTTACAATCAAATTTAAAGTATAATTTACTTCCTTGTATTTGTTTTATTAACAAATCTTTAATTGGTAATTTATAGCTATTAGATATAGTTTTAGAATTTAGATCTCTATAATCAATTACCATTCTAGCTTTTCCTCTTTTAATTTCACTATGATTTCTGACCATAAATGCAGGACTATTATAAGGACTAGATAATTCTCTTATAACTCCTAATCCTAAAAGTTCTTTAATTTGTATTTCAAATTCCTTTTTATCTTCTTCGCTTAAGGGAATTGTTTTCCTGATATCTTAACATATGAATTTTTTAATTCAATGGTTGCCATAGATTTGTCTTTGTCCCATTTCCCTAAGGGATGTTCATGATAACATTCTTTTAGTTCAATTTTAATATTTTCTAATTCTTCTTCTAACTTGTTAATTCTTAATACATGAATTCTTTGTTTTCAATTGAAATCTGTATAACATCCAACACGATTACCTGCAGAACTCTGATATCTAGGTTTATGGTTAATTGGATGATGTGCAATTTCAATTGCTTTATAAATTTTGGATGTTTGAATTTTGTGATTACAAGGTGTAGTAAATTCAAAACTATCTTTATTTTGCATAAAGGAGCTATATGTATAGATAAAATTTTCTCTTAAGAGAATATCACATCCAATTTTATCTGTAGCAAATATTCGTGGAATAAAACATTCTCTATTTCCAATAATAATAGGAACATTTTCCACCAAATCTCCATATATTTCAACAATATCACTAGCTGTTTGACCGTAAGTTGTTTTTTTATAATCTCTTTTATAATATTGTTTTGGGAACACATTTCTTTTACATTGGCAAATTCCTAATCCAATATCAAGTATTGCATGAAATCTTATCATACAGTAGTTTGGTAAATTGAGAGTTATCTCAAATATATGGACTCAAAATATTAGTTTTGATTGATCTAATTCCTTGTATCATATGAATTAATTCTTTGTTTTTATTAATTCTAGGCAACATTTTTTGTTGACCTTCAACAGTTATTTGCAGTATGTTTTTCTGAATAACAATGGTGATACATTTTCAAGAAAGTTCATTCCAAGTAATATTGGGCGAGTGTCTTTTCCTTTTCTATAATCTTTATGAATTTTAAGGTTTAGCTTAAATTATTCTCCTTCTATGTTAGTAAAACTTAGTTCAAGATTAACAAATGTTTTAATTTCATATTTAATTCCATGATAATCTGTAAGAGTTATTCCTTGTGGCAGATTTTCTTCTACTAAATGATCTACTAAGTCTGCTCTTATATGGCTAGTACAAGGTCCTGTATTAACAAAGGCTATGATTTCTTCGTAGTTATTTTGATTATTGAAATATTCTGTTAATATAAGGAAAGTATCTTCCTCACTTTTTCTTAAATCAATATCAATACTATTTTTAGGTACAGTTGTGTAATTTCTACTTGTAGATAGTCTACTAGAGCTTGAGAGTTCTCTAGTATTGATACTTCTTTCTATTCTTCTACTAGGCATTCTAACGACAAATTGTCCAAAAGTATTGAAAGTTGTTAATCCTTGATTACCTACATTACTGTCTATTCTTCTAGATTGTTGATGAAAATCAATTAATATCTCTTGTGGTAACGAAATGTTACAATCACTTAACATTCTTGGTGATGTAAATTGTGCTAGGTTTTTGAAGTCTTCATGAATTTCTATGAATTCTCCTGAAATTTTATTGATTTCTTTTTGTTGTGTAGTAGTAAAAGCATATAAAGCTTTACAATGTAAAGTTACAGCTTTACTTCTTGGTGGCATACTTAATCTATCAATTTTGTGATATAGATTTAATCCTAAACTTAAGTTTTCATCTAATATAGACATGACAAATCCAGGTCTTATAGTAAATATAATCTTCTTATATACAAGATTTCCAGAGACAACTCCTAATAGAGTGTCCAAAAGATTATGAAGTATCCTGTTATCCATTAAATATATTTGTATAGGAATATCCATTCCCTCTCTAAAGTATCATTCAATCATGATTTGGATTCCTCCAATCACTATATTCTTTAATCTTTCTCTAGTGGATCTTTTAATATTTGCTAATTCTCTATTAACCAATTCTCTTGTAATTAAAGGTATAGTAGTATTACCCTTAACATTTTCTATATTAATAGGTACTTCATCATATTTGGCAATGTATATAGTTTTGTTAAACTAAGGTAGTGTTGGTCTAATAAAAACAACTTTATCTCTTAAAGATATATGTTTTTCTTTTATAGTTCCATATCTTTCTTCATCAAACATAATAGTTTGTGAAGTTCCTTCTTCACTATCTAAGGTAGTCTCAACAGTATTAATAATTTCTTGATTCATATATATATCTGTTCATATTCAGGTTCCTCAATTTCTTTAATATCAAGCTCATAAATTGAGTCTGTTTCAGATAATTCGTCTAAATCTTCAATTATCTCAAATTCTGAATCGTATTCAATTTCTTCCATTAATTTAATAGATTTAACATTTTCTCTTTTATTTTTACTAGGACAGTTGGGAGAGATATGACATAATTCATTACAGGTAAAACATTTACATTTTTTATAAAATTATTCCTTAGATTTCTTCTGAGACTTCTTATATTGGTTATATTTCTTATTCTAAGGTTTTTTCTTCTTAAAATATTTTATTTGGTTCTTAAATCCTTTGTTTTTCTTCTAAGGTTTTAAATATTTCATAAATTTCTTTTTATAATATGGTTTTTTAGATGGTTGATGACAGCCAAATTGTGGTACAAATGTTATTTCCCCATAACAACATAAACTAGCTTTTTTACCATGTTTTTTAAATAGGTGTTGGTACATAGATTTTTTGCATCATTCGGCGATTTTTCTTTTAGCGAATGAAGTTCTCATTCCTAAAGTATCAACTTTGTGGTTAGGGTCTTCCTATTCTATTTTACTCCAATAGATTTGGCAATCTTCAAATAACTTCTGACCCTATGGCCAAGGTAATTTAAGAAAATATCTATTTAATAATTTTTTATCTTCTTCTGATATATTCCATTCTTTTTTAGATTTAGATGCTTTGATATATATCTTTTCAAATTTCTTAGTATATTCATTTAATTCACGCATATCACAAATTTTTAATAGTTCCATTTCTCTTTCAGCTTTTAAAGTTTCTTGAGTAATCGTATCAATTTTAGTTTCTAGTATAACTTCTCCAAATAATATGTGTCTAAAAAAAATTTCAATTCGTTTTAACACTTCTTTAAAATTTTCAGCATCTAAACTTTCATTGCTATCTATGGTAGTTGTAGATTTTTCACCATATTTAATTTTATTTTTAATTTCTTCGGAAGTTATTCTCCAGATATCTGAAATAATTCCTCTAAAAGTGTGGATTATAAAGTTATACGCTTGAGTGGTATTCCATTTATGAAAAGCAACAGCTAAATCAGTAGCTTTTGCCCAAGAGTCAATAATTTCACTTTTATTATTACTATCATCAATATCTAACCATATTCTTGTAATAGGAATTTGTTCAATAAATAATTTTACTGGATTATTATCTCAAAGATGTATATGTTTGGTTGATATAGTTTTTGGTTCCTTTCTGAAATTGTAGCCTTCTTGTTCTTTTATCCATTCAAAATTATGTCATCAGATTCAACTTGAGTCCAATCTGTATTAATATTAGTTCTACTAGTTTCTCCAATTAACGGCCGGTTTTCAACTTGTTGATTTAAAGGTGGAGTATTAATTTCAGTAATTTCTTCTTTAGATGGAGGATCATTCATATATATATATATTCAGTTTGCATAACTAATTGTTCTAAGCTTTGTTTATAAGCTTCTAATTTCTTCTCCAGTATCTTCAAAAAAAATTTGTTTCTAATTCTTCTATAACATATGCTGGTAAGGGTGTGGTTCAATAGAGACGTAAGAATCTTTTTTATTTTTTAATTCTTTAAATTTTGATTCAATTTGTTTATATAGGATTTTTGGTCCTATCTTAATATTGTTATTAACAATTTCTAAATTTGATTTCATACTTTTTATACTAGTTATGACATCTTGATTTATAATGTCTGGTTTTCCTAAAAGCTGAGCATAATTATCATATTGTTTTAAAAATTGATTTATAATAATATCTTCCTCTTCATATTTGAGAGATTCATCTACCAGGATTTGTAATACTTTATTTTTTGTTTCAACTAATTGTTGAGAATTATTAATTTGTTTTATTTCTTCACTTAGAGATTTATATTCGGTACTTAAATTTGTTGCTAATTCTTCCAATTTAATACGATTAGTATTAGTTAATATACCAATATTTTGTAATTCTTCTAAAATCATTTTATCTTTTCTATTCATTTTAAATAATATATTTTTCAGTTTCATTACTAGGCTCTGATACCAATTTTTTACAAGACGAAACAATTAAAGATAATAATTTGAGAGCTTAATTGAACTCTTTTAAAATTAAGATGGTTTGGTTATAAATTTTATGTTGGGGGTATTTTAGGTAGATTATAGCCTTTGAATGGTCAAAGGCCATTTTGGAAAAAATGGCCTTCTTAAATGGATCAATTCTATATATTTCCCATATATTATTAAGTAATATATATACATTTTAAAATTGGTTAATCTTATAATATTTTTTCTCACTACGAAAGTAAAATAAAAATAAATAATAAATTGAGTTCAAAATATAGAAAATAATATATATATATATTTTAACAACTTAAAATTTTCTTTAATAATATCAATTATCTCGATTATTTTCAAAAACTTTTAATAAGACGTGCAATGCACATGCTTATTCCTAGTAATGATAAAAGGAAAAATTCCCTCTTGAAAAAAAAAAAATGTTTTGTAATGAAATAACCACATATTCTTAAAAAATGAAAAATCACTAGTTAAAAATACATCATCCTCAAAAATTCATTATAATAGATCCAAATAGGGGCTTAAAAATAAGCAAGTTACTAATATTAATTATAATAATAGTTATTCATGTATCCAACTTTTGACATCTGCAGGTGAGTTAATTTCACAATGATCACTGCTAGGACGATAGAAGAAAGAAGATATCTGGCCTAGAAAGGATTGATAAAATCTTTTCTTAGGATAAGTTTGAAAGTAATTTTAAAAATGATTATTGAAATATATTTTTTTAATTTATTAGTTAATAACCTTTATAAGAGTTTAACAAATAGTCACTCAATTAACAACCTAACATAAAATTTTACTTATGGTTGTTTGAGTGGACTTACTCCTTTAACACACATGAAAAAAATTATATTGGAATTGAAAGAGCTATCCCTTTAAAATAAGTCCCATATTGAAAGGATCGTAGGGTTGAATTTCTTGGGAATT
>NW_019242055.1:64671-144095 GCF_002742605.1 Olea europaea var. sylvestris | reverse complement strand
TTAAATTTTTTTTTTGGGGGGGGGGGGGGATTTTTATTTTTTCTAGGTATGTTGGTATGATATATATGAAATTTTTTTATATTTTTCTAAAAAAACTTCAAATTCTGTCAATTTTTACTTCATATTTCGCTGAATTTGTTTAGTTTGAGAACTTAATTTTTTTTTATTATACTTGTCATTTCAACCTATTTTATGTAGTATACTTTTCTAGGTTAGGCAAGAGTACCGAATCTTTCAAGAGAACTGTTTAATTTGTCACAATACAAGTCTACACAGTTATGAATTTTCGACACACGAGAACTACTCAACAAATTAGTTATGTGACCCATCTATCGTTCTCGACAATTCATTTAAATTATTCTCGACAGAGGACCAAATATCCACAAATGAGTCACTTGTCGATATAAACCGTCATTCTCAACAGATGAACTAGAGTTCTTGACAATTAAAACTAGTATTTCTCGAACATTATGGTTTTTTTTTTTTTTTGCTTTCGTATTAACGTCTGAGGAATTCAAAATTTCAAAAGATCTCGTCTTATTTTCGTAGTATGCAAACTATAAATATTGAATTCATGTACATATGTGTTGTAGTTGTTGTTTTCAACTAAATAAATGAGGTATCAACCCGTATTTGGATGACCAAGAGGGTCCATTGCCTAGTCAAAATCAAGAGGTAAACGCTAAGGGAGATTAACTAAGTAAAAAAATAGCCCAAAGAATCTGACCAAGATCTGGGATCATACCTATTGAAGAAGGTATGTTCGTCAATTATGAGAAATTCAAAATTTTAAATACTTTCATCTCATTCCGTATTTGCAAACTAGAAATATTGAATTCATGTCGATTAGTGTTGCAAATGTTGTTTTCAAATAGGTGAAGGAGCCATAGAGCCCGAAGTGACATGCCCGGACAGCGAGGAAGTCCCCTTAAGTTGTGCGTGATGGAGGCAGCCACCATACCTGTCGAAAGTAATAATGTTGTTAACACAAAGAGGCGATGATAGACATACATTCGATTTTCTACAACATCTACTAGGACTCCATACACCAAAGAGGGGAGAAAGAGAGTAAAGAAATAGTGTGATGAAATTTGTTAATACTAATTAGAATCGATTTGTGATAGTGTACTAAATGACCTCATGTTGCTTCCCTCTAAGAATGTGATTATAAACATGATTTGGTGGTAGCATCAATGTGTGGTTACACATTTTATTATTTCTCACTTCTTATATTTGTTGGATTGTTCAAGTAGCACAAGAAAAATTATTGAATTTCTTAATTGAAATCTGATTATGAGAAGTTTAAATACCAAAAATATTTCGGAACTTTGCTACAATTAAGATACCAAATACTCATGAAAATTTATTGCCAACAATTTCATGACGAAACTTTAAAATAAAATGGTACACATGATTTAAGATTCACATTTTTACATAAAAATTGATTATCAACAACTACATGCAGAAAACTTTAAGAAAAAATAGTACACATGATTCAATATTCATATTTTCCATAAATTATGGACAAAGTTTAGAGGATAAAGGTACACTTAGATCTTAACTCATCACACCAATTGTCATTCAAGCAATACTTAGATATGTGATTTGGTGGCTCTATTCTAAGTGACTATAATTGTTTTCCTTCAAGAATTTAATTATAAATAGCATCGCATGACTTTCTTCTCAATTACACTTAAACACTTCCCCAAGTTTGTAACACTTTATACATCAAACATTTTGAACAGTTTCACTTATACAACCATATTGAGATAATGTGTTCGTCTACAGGAAGCAACGAACCGTTGAACTTAAACGAGCTTCTACCGATACCTTTTTTGTCCCCATTTTTCCAATTATAATTTTTTTGAATGATGAGAAAGTCAACCTTCCAAATGGTAGAAGAGCCATTATCTGCTGTTCCTTTTCTCAACCTAGAAGAAATTTCAAGTGAAGATTCACAGGCACCGCCCAGTGTACTTGATGATGTGTTCGAGTTCATGGTTCCATTTGAAGATAAATCCAACAATGATGAGTCGTTGGCGAACATTTCATCTCCCAAGATAATTGTCATAAGCTTGGAGAATTCTAATGAAGACAGTGGGGGAACATTCAAATGTCGACAATGATTGAAGTGGGCTATGATTGTGTATGTCTATGTACTAAATTATATATTATAATTTTGTCAGTAATAAATATGGTAATGTCTTTACCAAATGTTTTGCAACAATTTATCCCTCATGCATCTTTACCAAATGTTTTGCAACAGTTTATCTCTTATGCATCTTATTTACAGTTAAGTTTTCTGCTTTGTAACCGAATATCGTGAATGACAAAAAATGATGATGATGATAATAATAATAAAAATAATAATGTAAATTGAGAATGTGCTCGACGACATGTCTCTTATACATCTTATTTGTAGTCAAATATTCTACTTTGCAACTATCTGTCGAGAATGATAGAAATCATTTATCGGGATGTCATGCAATTTTTGTCTATGTAATTATTTTGATTGTGAACTTAAACACAACTCATGTTTGCAAACGATAATAAAATGAAAATGATAACATTATAAGGGGAACATTCAAAATACAATTTCAACCACTTTCGGACATCTGGCCTATTTACGTGAGTTATGTTAGAATGGGTTGGAATACATGGTCCGATTATGACCAACTCTACTATAGCAAGTGCATATGGTAATATTTGTCGAAATAAAATGGAGGTGATTTTGTCTCCTCTCCATTTCCATTCGTCATCCACATGAACAAACTTTCCCTCATATAACACGATAAATTTCAAATAATTACTCATATTTGAAATGTTGAGATTGCAAATGTAAGAATTACGCACATTCCATATGTCAACATTTAATATCATCAAATTGGAACTTTCGAATGTTTAAATCTATATAATAGCAAAAAGAAAAATATAAGGTTTCAACAGTTTTCAAGTGTCGAATTCGACAGTTAATTTGTATGTCCCGACAGTCTGTAAATGTTGAGTTTGAAAGTTCAGATATCTAATCCGATGGTTTCGAAGATACTATTCGACAGTTGAACTGCCAGAATTTTCGAGAAAGCATGGAAATCCATATATTTGGTGGTTTGGGAGAAATTATTGACAACATTAATGGTGATAATCAATTCTTAACTACAACATCACAACATCTTTCTAAAAATAAATAAGAAATAACTCAATACTTCATTAAATATGTGATCCTTTACATTTCTTAAAGGATGTTGATATCTTTTCCTTCAAAAAGCATATAAAAAATAATCAATAAAAATTTCAAGATTTTTAAATAAATATGACCATGTTGTATTTAACATTTAAAATAGTAAACTATAAGATGAAAATATAAACAATTTTTAATAGCTAACATCTGAAAAATGGATGATGAATCTTATAGTAATTCTTGTTGATGATGAAATGAAGATGATGAACAAGAAGTTAGGGTTTTCGAATGGTAAGAATTTATATGTTTTTTTTTTTTTTAACTTTTGAAATTCTATATTTTTTTTTTGTTTAGCAAAATTCATATTACCCATATAATAATCACATCTCAATATTTATAATATACAAAACAAATCATCATATCACAATATTAATGGCATTCAAATCAAGCATTAAATGCTTCTAATAACATGTCACTAAGAGAAATATGGACAATTCACACAAAAAGTGATATTTTTGACAATCTTTGGTGCAAATCAATTTTTTTTTTCTCTTTGCATTTTCAAATTTAGTAACATTTATGAAAATTCCCCTAAGGTCATTTCACCATCTTGTTACTCCATCGGTGATAGTAGATTACCAAATAGTGATGGGAAAGACTATAAAAGTAGAAGTGATACAAACAATGAAAATGAAGATTTTACTATGTTCAAGACTTCATCACGGTATAAGGCGAAGGAATAAGAATTCATGTATGAGATATCAACATGAATGCACTTTAACTCTTCTTAATTGAAAGAATGCTGACTTGTCTCAAATAATTCACCTTTTTAACAAACGCTTTATCCATTAGTGTTGATTTTGACTGCCACTATTGATTTTATGATACAATCGAGTATTATCTATTTACAATGGATGCTCAACATGGGAAAAAACAATCGTTGAACATCTGGGACTATGACTGGAAAAATCCTTCGTGTTGATTTTAATTGCTGCAAATTTTTTGTTATATATACTATTATTAAGTTTAGATCTTTGTTAATCTTGTATGTTTCTTGACTTTTCATTTTACTTTATAAACCAATTTATAAATTGAAATGCTTAAAAATTCAAATACTATGCTACTTACAAGTTGCAAATTTATCCAATATTAAATTAACGAGAAGAATATTCACTGTATCAAGTTGTGATACTTAGGGACAGGGCGGGCGTCTACTATTGTACTGGAAATAGAAAACCTGAAAGCAGTAGGCCTCGAAAGTTGCAACAAATTTCGAACTGGTGCTTAATTATTTTCTTCAAATTAATCACAAAAAATTTCTAATGATTTCGATTTAGTCACTATCCATTTGTACACAATTAAGAACAATGTGTACTAGTGGAACATTTAGAGTGCGATCGAATCCCATTTCTCTATAAAAAAAAAAAAAGAAAAGGTTTTTGAATAGTGATTTTCGAGAGAATGTGTGATTGAAAATAAATTTATGTCAAATAGATGTTTAATTTCATTGAATTGAAACCCAATCACGTTAAAAAAAGAAAAAAAATATTACTTCCAATTGATTTTAGAAGAAAGATATCGAAAAATACAAAGTGATGTTAACAACATACACATAAGATTTGATGTTAATTTTATCGATAGAGTGATCTGACTTGAAAAACCAAGAATTTATAGGAATTATACTTGAAAAGTAAGATCTGACACGTTAAGTCCATGTTTGAAATCCATTAAAACAAGTATTTTTTTTATTTTTCTCAAACTTATTTTCAATCACATATTTATTCAGACAATAATATTTTGCACGCAAAATCAAAATTTTCCTTTTATTTTTAAATTATACATTCTTTAAAAAAATCACTATTTAAAATTTCATTTTTTTCCATAATTTTTTTTTAATGAATGTTAAACATATGCTAATTTTTTCGACGTAGGATCAAAATTGAACATTCAAGAAAATTTATATGAATTACTCCACAAAATTAAAATTTCACCCTGAAAGTGATCAAACTTTAGAGTCAAGAAATGTAAAGGGGTTATGCCTCAATAAATTTGATTTGAATCTCACCAACCCCGGCCAACAAAGGTAGATTTTTCACTTTATACATACAAATTTCAGGCACGACACAACCACCAAACTCATACATTTCTTCCTTTTCTCTTGTGCCAAATCTCTGTTTGGTAAAAGGACAGACATAGCCATGGCCGCCATGTCAGCCGCTGCCGCTGCCGCTGCCGCCGCCAACCCCAACTCCTTCCTCCTCAAATCCAACACCCAAATCAACGCCTTCCCTACTACCCACTCCCGCTCATTTACCGCCGCCACCACTACTGTAAACAAGCGCATAACATGCTCATCCACCACCTTCCAAACTCCGGCAGCCACCACCGTCGTCACCTCCTCAGATCGCGTGTTCAACTTTGCTGCCGGTCCGGCCATCCTTCCTGAGAACGTCCTACTCAAGGCCCAATCGGAGCTCTATAACTGGCGGGGATCTGGCATGTCTGTCATGGAGATGAGCCATCGGGGTAAAGAGTTTCTCTCGATCATTCAGAAGGCCGAGTCAGATCTCCGGATCCTGCTCAATATTCCGGAGAATTACTACGTCCTCTTCCTCCAAGGTGGAGCCACCACCCAATTCGCCGCCATCCCGCTCAATCTCTGCAACCCTGATGATCCTGTCGATTACATCGTCACAGGCTCCTGGGGAGACAAGGCCTCAAAAGAAGCCTCTAAATACTGCAAGCCCAAGACCATTTGGAGCGGGAAATCTGAGAAATACGTCAATATCCCCAGCTTTGGAGCCCTTGAGCAAACGCCTGAAGCCAAATACTTGCACATTTGTGCTAACGAAACCATTCATGGGGTCGAATTCAAGGATTATCCAGTTCCGACTAATGGAAATTCTTTGCTTGTAGCTGATATGTCATCCAATTTTTGCTCCAAGCCAGTAGATGTGAGTAAATTTGGGATGATCTACGCTGGAGCCCAGAAAAATGTCGGTCCATCGGGGGTTACAATTGTGATAATAAGATCGGATTTGATTGGAAATGCCCAGCCAAATACTCCTGTAATGCTGGATTACAAGATCCACGCTGAGAATAATTCACTGTACAATACGCCTCCTTGCTTCGGCATTTATATGTGTGGGCTTGTGTTCGAGGATCTCATTGCTCAAGGTGGATTGAGCGAGGTGGAGAAGAAGAATGTGAAGAAGGCACAGATTTTGTATGACACCATTGATGGGAGCAATGGGTTCTTTAGGTGTCCAGTGGAAAAGAGCGTGAGATCATTGATGAATGTCCCATTTACATTGGCAAAGCCAGAGTTGGAAGCAGAGTTTGTGAAAGAAGCAGCCAAGGAGAAGATGGTGCAGCTGAAGGGGCATAGGTCGGTTGGCGGCATGAGAGCTTCAATATACAATGCTATGCCTTTGGCTGGGGTCGAGAAATTGGTTGCATTCATGAAGGAATTCCAGGCAAGGCATGATGTTTAGGAATTGGATTGGATTGGATAATTCTGTCTTGATGAGATTATTGTAGCTACTTTTGTCTTGCTTTCTTGTTTGTCCCTGTTATAATCCTTATTAGTAATGTTTGTTTCATTTTCTTGTTTAGGCTGGCTTGTTAGGCATTTTTTACAATCTTAACTATGATAGCGAATGTTACCACTTGTTGAAGTTTACCAATTAAAGAATAAATAGAGAAGTTATCAAATTCAATTGCTGCATTGCTTCTTTCTCGAGTATTTTGGTGTGTACGTGTCCCAAAAGAATAGTGCTTGAACTGGATTCCTGGTTCTTATTTTGGTATCTCTCCTATTAGTTATAGCTTTTGGGAAGTCTGGTTACATCTTCATACATCAACCGGCCTCCAAAGATTTTATTATACCAGGTAGGAAGCAGTAGTCATTTTTGTTTACAGCTTGAGCGGACCAAAAATGAAGATGTTGACTGTTAAGAAACTACAAGTGCTTAATCACTATATGTACTAATTGTCCAACTACTCTGATTATATCTATTTCAGGGTCTGAAACTTCCATATTTCGAGTAGTTAGTTTAGAAGTTTTGGCCCTTCAAAACAAAGAAGAGAAGGAAAATTACAGATGATTTATAACTTTAGGGAGTGTTTTTAGTTTCGAATTACTTCCCACCCATACATGTGCCAAGTAGAAGGCCATTACATTCGAATGAGTAGTCATGATTGGAAAAGGAGAATGGAAATTTTTCAGATATCCGAGAATGAATGGTGAGGCTAAAACAGACTCCCAAATAAGTTTGTGCCATGAGTTTGGAAATTTGTAAGTAATAGATGGCATGCATAATGCAAGGAGGGAACTAAAGACTGAGTGAGTAAATCTAGATTTGAGTTTTCTGGTTCTTTTCTCCGTGATACAATATGAAAGATATGGTTACTCCAAAAATAAATCAATATTATACGATGACCATACATCTTCCCAATTCATTATCTTATTAGGAAACATGCTGATTGCGGTGGTCATTCGTGCTTGGAAAAGACTGCCCAAGGCGTTTGCTTTCTCCCTTGGGATGAATTTCTGAATCTCACTAGTTGCTGTTTTTGGTACATCTTCAAAAATTACAGTTCGGGGAGCCATATAATGAGGCAAATTATCTCGGCAGAAGTTAATTATGTCCTGTGCACATAGTGTAAATCCTTCCTTCACCTTCAGAAATGCAGAGGGTGTTTGTCCCCCATAGCAGCTTCAATAACTGCCGGATGCCTATACAAGATCATTTCCATTTCTATAGAGCTTATATCCTTGCCACCAGAGATTATGATGTCGTTTAACCTGTCCTTAGCTTCTACATATCCATCAGGATGTTTAACAGCAAGATCACCACTTTGAAACCACCCACCGGCAAAAGTTTCTTCTGTTGCTTTCTTATCTTTCAAGGATCCACTCATTACTGTATTTCCTTTAAACATAATCTCATCTATTGTCATACCATCTGCTGGTACACTGTTCATGGTGACAGAATCTTTTACATCAACTTCCTGTAGACCAATATGCTGCACTCCTTGCCGGGCTTTAAGCTTTAGTCTTTCTTCACAAGGCAAAGTATCCCATTCGGGCTTCCTGATGCATGACGTACCAGGACCATATGTTTCTGCAAGTCCATACAAGTGGGATACCCTAAACCATAGCTCCTCTATCTTAGAGATTATCTGCAGTGGTAGTGGTGCACCACCAGTCATTATATCGACCTTGTGAGGAAGTGGCCTCTGATTACTTGGTGGTGAATTTATGATCAAGACTGTGGGTGCCCCACCCATGTGTGTGACCTTGTTGAGGACAATATTGTCAAATATTTCTTTTGGGAAGAGATGTCTAAGGCAAATGTTAGTGCCACCCAAAGCTGCCAAACCCCAAATTAGGCACCACCCATTACAGTGAAACATTGGCACAGTCCAAAGGTAAAATCGGCATTGAGGTCATTTCTTGAAGAAAAATTATTGCAAGGGAGTTGAGATATGCACCCCGATGGTTATAAACCACTCCTTTGGGACGTGATGTCGTGCCAGAAGTATAATTAACACTAATAGGATCCTATTCAGATTTTGGCCTCTTTGTAACGAAGTCATTATGTACCTTGTCCAGGAGATTCTGGTACTCAAAATCTCTCAGAAGTAGCATTGGCAGGAGATAGATTGTCAAATTCAGATATTAATACTAGAATTGGTGACTTCATGTTTTTGCCTGCAAGGATATCAAGTGCTCCTTGTGCAATGTGAAGCAACTGATAGTCCACAAAAATGATCTTAGCATCTGAATGTTGCAGAAGGACAGATATCATAGCTGAAGCATGGCGTGTATTTAGCGTACAAAGAACTGCTCCAGCCGTTGGCACTCCAAAATGCAGCTCTTGCATTGCTGGTATGTTAGCGGTCAGAGACGCTACCTGTTCAGAATATACAAATTAGAAGTGCATTAGCCAAAAGCAGAAATCAAGAACAAATCATTTTGAATACAATGTTTTACTAGAACCACAAACTGCTCCGGAAAAGTGAGACCCCAAGACAAGTACAATGCTACAAACGTTTGTAAATGCTCAATGCAACTGTGGAGCTCATCAAAGAAACTTAAAAACCATGTGTGATTGTATGTACGATGGAGGGGAAGAGGGTGATGAGGGATGACAGAAGAGGGGATAGTGGTGGTTATGGCGGTGAAGGAGGAGGTGGTAGAGGTCATGACGACGGGGATGGAGGAGATGACAGAGGAGGTGATGGAGGTGTCAAAGGGTAGGAAGCGTCATGTAGATGTGCTGATGCCAGTTTCGGTGCCGAAGGAGTTGGTGGACAAGAAGTTGAGATTGCCATCACATGATTTGCAGATGCAAATATAGTGTCCCCCTTTTTTTGCTTAAAAATATTTATAAATTTGTCCAATAAATTGTGAAAACGCATAGAAATGTGTTAAAACAAGTCGAAATAAAGTTTAACAATTAAAAATATAAACTATATTAACGAAAATGACATTAAATATTGATTAAAAGTAATGGATATTCACTAGATCTTTGTGTTGGACTTTTGATAAATTTTTTAGGTTTAGGGTTGGAGAAGATGAAGGATGAAAGAATCGTTAGTTGCGTTGGAGAAAATGAAGAAGGAAGGAGACTTTAGTTTGGAATTTGATTTGGGATGTGATATTTTTGTTTTGTAATTGGCAGTGTGTTAATATCTTTTTATTCTAACTTATTTTAATAATTTATAAACTTTAAGGAAGATATTTCTATCTTTTTAGATCAAAGAGGTCATTTTCACCTATGGTTTTGTTGTTTGCAAATATGGATCTTTGACTAGGCCAATGAGAATATTCCTCCCCAAAACTCTTAATCACTTCGTCAACTCTCAAGGAATCAATTGTTTGTTTCAAAATTAGTAAGTCTGTCCTGACTTGGGCTCTAAGTTCTCCATCGTTCGAAATGAAATACTGATCTATATAATCCGGAGTCTCTGATGTTAAGGGAAACTTTGTCATTTCAGAATTTCAAATAACTGTAAATATGGATAGAATATTCTTTTGGCTCGATTCAGTGGCTATTCATTGTTTCACTTCAAGAAGATAAGAAACTTTTGTGCATACACGATCCGATGGGGTTAAAAATAGAATTTAGATGAATTTTAAAATAGAGTTCGATTCAAATTATGATTGTATAGATTAGTCTAGATTAGTTTTAAGATTTTTATAAAGTTCTTGCCCTGACTCTTTCTTGAAGCCCTTTTTTCTTCTCTTCTGCCTTCTATTCTCAATCTTGTTTTTGTTTGTTGCATCCTACACCACTATCGTATATAAAGAGTAGCAAATTACTTATAAACTCAAATAAAATAATCAAATATGGTAGAGGGATTATTCTTTAGAGATTTTTTGACAGCAAACAGCAAAGTTTATTGATATTTCAGAGAAGTGCGTTCATTTTAGAACGATAGTAACTATCATGTGAAAAAATTGTTATATTGGGACATGTGACCAAAGTCAGTTTCTCAAGAAACTTTTCGAGTTATTACTCAAAAAAAAAAAAAAAAAAAAAAAAAATCAGTTTTCAAAGAAAATTTTTGAATTATTACAAAAAAAAAAAAAAAAAAAAAAAATGGAATTAAAAAAACACAAGTAAAACAATCAACTGGAAACATTATTAATAGAAATTAATGAACTGAATAGCTATACCTTGTAAAATTATAGAGATAGTAATACTGTTAGGTCTAAAATGTATTGGCAAGCGCCATGTCCAAAATGTTATTTAATCAAGTTGTAGTTAGGATCAAGGTCTCAAGTGTTGGGAATGTCTTTGGAAGGAGTCAAAATTAGTTTAAGAAGATAAAGACAAGGCAAAAACACTCGAACTCTGCTAGGAGAAGCGCTCAAGCGGCTTTAGAAATGAATGGATAGCTCGCTGGCCACCTAGTCAGCGCTTGAGCTGACGGCCTCTAGTCGCTATTTGCCTAGCAAAGGCTCGAGTGGAAGGTATATCCGGTGAAACCCTATATTGCGATTTTGGGACATTTATTTAAAAGGACACTTTATTGAAGATCAATTACACAATTCATAATTCTCTTACCTCAACCATAAGATCAAAATACCAAAACAGTCCAAAAGATCAAAACACCAACAAAATCCTTTACTAAATAGCTTTCAAGGTTCTGAAGATAAAAAAAAAAATGACTAGAGTTCCAAGTGATCCATGAGAGAAAAAAGAAGTCTAGAGATTTTGGAATGTGTTGGAGCACACAATCGAAGAGTTCTTCAATGATTAAAAATTGGGATCAAAGTCTACTAAGGTTAAATTGTGTTTAAACCAATTCTGTAGGTTAAATATTTTCTAATGGATCTTTTCTGACAATGAGTGCCCGGAGATTTTTTTTCTCTCTTGAAAAGTTCTTCAGTGGGTTTTCTATTGAAAACAAATATTGATGTTTTTATTATTTTCATATTTATGCTAGGTTGATTGATTGTTAGGTTTAAACTGACTTTAAAATTCATCTAAATACAATAATTTGTAACTTATTGCATGTTACTGTTTATTTGATTTTAACTCCGCATATATTTTTTTTGTTTTTTTTTTTTTTTTTTTTTTACCCCCCCATTTTTCATTTTTTTCCCCCCCCCCCCCCCTCTATTATTGGAGGCTTGTTTGCATTAGGGACATGATTGATTATTTATTTTTATAGCTTTCCTTGTATAGGCATGATTTCGTTTTCTCGTATATTCATATAAATGTCTATAAATAAAAGGCAAGAAGAGAAGATACTATTCAGCAAAATTGCCATTATATCATAGCCCTAAATTTTTTTTTCGAACCTGTGTTTTTGGCACGTGTTTGGTTGGTGTTGGTTTCTCATAGTCGACACTCCATTCATAAGAGTGGGAGTTTTTCGACGGTTGCGTATCGCTTCTTGCCAGCATCGTTCTTTTTTCTTCATGAAGTTGTGCCTGTATGTCGGTTTTTTCAAGTTCACCCTTTTTTCTTAGTGCAATTGCGTCTGTGTTGTCACATCCATTCATATAAACAACACTACACTAACCTAGATGTACGATTCTACATTTTATTTTTGACATGATAAAATGAAATAAGCATTTTCGCAATAAGGCCCCTGTATATTCTCACCTGATCACATATGATGTACATATAGCATGTTACGACCAAATACTATATAATCAAATTCCAACATATTTACTTTGAGGAATATAAAAACATCTATCATACCATTTCAAAAGTCATATATAAAATACAAGACTCTCAAAATATAATACAAAAGATTATAAGATTAAAACAACAGTCCACAAAATAACCCTATAGGTCTTCATCTAGGGTGGCAATAGGTCGAGCCGTAGACTTACAAGCTCGGCTCGTTACTCGAGAGATGAGCTCCGGTCGATCTTTAGCTCGTGGCTCGTGGGCCAAGCCGAGCTTGGGCTTGCGAGCTCTTGATTAAACTTTTTTTTTAAAAATAGATAAAATATAAACCCTCAATTATCTGGATTTGAGATTGACTACTTAAATTTTGAATAGGTGGAGTTAAAAATTGTACACAAACAATTTGTAACGTGTACAATTTTTTATAGAAAATTAAAAGCATTATTATAAAATAACAAATTCTGATTAATATGGTTAAATTAAATATCACTTATCTAAAAACATGCAATTTCGTTATATTTATCTTGTAGTGGGAAATGAACGTTCAGCCAATCCATCATGTACATTAATGTTTCCAAAATATCTTTTTTCAATCGGTTCCTGATTTCGGACAAAACTCTCTTACTTGCACTAAAAGTGGACTCTGAAGCTATAGTGTTAACCAGAGGTGTCAGTAAGTCTTTTGCACTTGTGAAACTATTGACCATCGTTATTCATACTTCTGCCAGAATTTAATAACTTCCTCAAAACTTTTTTTTATTTTTTTTTGTTGGTGGCATATTAAGATTAAAGTAATCAATTAATTCAACAAGCAATGTATTTGAACTTGCCTCCGATGTTTGATTACATGTAGAAGACAAAGTACTATTAGATGAACCTATTGCATTTGCATCTTATCCATACGTGTTAATGCCTTCAAATAAAGTTAATATTTCAGTGTCATCTTCTTCAATATTAGTGGAAGGAGTACTAAGACTTGAGTAATAAGTATAGATGATATAGTAAGTATTAAGACTTGAGTAAAGGGTACGGAAAGAACTATAGTGTGTTTAAGATTGTGAATTCATAATTGTGAATTTGTAGTGTGAGAAATAAGAATTCAATGAATTGAAATCGAATTATTAAAATTGAAGATGATGAAATTGTAAAAACGAATGTATATTGTATAATTGTTGATAATTGTGGAAGAGCACAAGAGAGAGAGAGAGTTGTTGATAGTTTTTGGGTGAAAAAATGGGTTAGCTCATGGCTATTTATTATAGGGGTACACAAAAAAAATCGCGAAACTGTAGATCGATTCGAAATCGTTGAGTTGAAACCGTTGGTTTGGATCCACATAGACCCGTGGTTTCTTCCCTTAAGCTGAAACCAAATCGTTTTAAAATAATTTAATTTAGGTTTTTATTTTCAAAACCCGCACAAAACTGAACCGAACCGTTTTAAATTTTTTCAATTACAACATTAATTTTATTAACTTAAAATTTTTTCAATTTTCACTTTTTAGGGAAAAAAAATACTAATTTAGCAATACAAAAATTACAATCAGCTATTGAAATAATCGTAGAAAGTAAATTAATTTCATCATTGTTGGCCTATGATTTAATAAGTTCACAATACATGTCCTCACCAAATTTCTAAACGAAACTAAAATTATTCCAAAATCATATGAAATGGAAAAAAAACATATATTTTCAACAATCCAAATCATAATTAAACAAAACTACGTCAGCAAATCACGTCCAAAGTTTCCTTTACATTTGACGCTTGTTTGTCACCGCTAAATAAATCCCTAGTCACCTTTGCCTGTTAGTCTGTTAATTTCTACCTGAATCGCCTTTTTTTCTCTTCTCTTTCGGTAAGTCTCAGATTCTTATTCAAGCCATTTTTTCGTTGTTTTTTTTATTTGTTGCTTTTGAACTTATTATACACTTATGAATTGTGGTTTGGATAGAAAAATAACTGTTTGTTTGCCTTGATAATTAATGAACTTGTTTGTGGTTTGGAAAGAACAAATGACGGATCGTATTGATTGTGTGAAAATGTTAAAATTTCCTAAATAATACCATTACTTTCTACTTTCATAAAGTAGTTAGAGAATGAAATTCGTCAATTTCCAATAAGTTGAAACTCTATCAATTTTTGTACATCTAAATATATCCCGTTCAATCCTTATTTAACATCTCACTAGCAAGATGAAGTGAGTTTTAACCCAACTATAATAATAGAATTTAACTTTACATTTACCATCCACTATATGACAATATGAATGAGTTGTAACCAAACTTATATGTTAACTTTTATTAAATATATTACCATAATGTAAATAGGTAAATTGCGAATTAAAACCGAACCAAATCGCAAACTATGGTTTGATTTTGTTTGGTTTGGTTTGAAAAATAAAATGTTATAGATTGGTTTGAAAATATTTCAAGCCGCATAAAATGGTTTGAGTTGAAAGTATAGTACAAACTGTCCAAATCAAACTGCATTCACCACTAGCTATTTGTAGAGAGAAAAATGGCAAAAATTCAGTGACTGTTTGGTCACTATTGAAAGCGAACCATGAGCTTGGCTCGTCTCCAATGAGCAACGAGCGGCTCACCAAACGGGTTGACCCACTCACCTCTTGCTTGGGCTCGTGATCTTATGAACCCAAATTTCCTAGGAGCCCCATTTTTACGAGCCCAGCGACCAAGTCGACGAGCCGCTTTGCCCATTCAACACCCCTATCATCAATAATGTACATTAGCCTTCGGAATCCTATAAGAGCTTCAAAGGTAACCATGTCTTCTCTGAAGTTCCATGCCCATTACAATGCAAGAACTACATAAGTTAATGCCCAATGAGGAAAAATCATGCATGCTATGAGTATAAGCAATATGTGTATATGCTTCCCTGCCATTTCTTTAAAATAACATGCTAAAATGTATTATATTCAAATATTCATCAAAGTTAACTTGGAATAATTTTATTTGAAATCTTTTCCTTTCACTGGGCTCTTGACTCACTTACTATGCACCGAATAGAGCTTTGCACAATTTAAATATAAATAATCAATAATCCAATGGCCAATATGATATCGACATAGTCGAGTGGACCATCCTCTTATGATCACTAAAAGTACATTCTCTAACTGCCCCTATGATCGTCCAAGAAATATCCCATTCACTGTGTCAATAATCATAATATCACAAAGGCACCGTCAAGTGGTCCACCATCCCATGATCACCAAAGTCACATTCCCTATCTACCCTTGTGATCACACGAAAAGTCTCACCCATGATGATAAAACATGTCATATAAGCATATCTTATATGTCTCTGTGCCCTAGTAGTGATCAATAAAATATTTTATAATGTAAATTCATTTTTTCAATCATGTCGTGCATGCTAAATTTTTTACAATAGACATATGTCATGCATGCATGTACAATGCCAATGAATGGCATTTTCAATCTATATATTTTAAAGCCTAACAATCATATGGTATGCCATGATGTACCCATCAAGGTCATATAATTGTTACGACAATACTCTATAGAGAATATTCACAAATACTATGTTCTTGCATTGTAATTATAAATGTCTTTTTACTTACCTTTTTGCCTTTGTGTGTATTCTTTCTACGAGGTATAGGTCAAATCCCCTTTTCACCTAACATTGGAAGGAAACATGTATTATACTTTAATATTGAACACGATCCTCAATTCGATAACCCTAACACACACACGACTCCTTACTATGACCATCATTGCCAAAATAGTTTAGATAATGTTATTACTTCACGTTACTAATTGTACTCCAAAACGAATCTCACAATTCCATTAGTTTCTTAGTCTAATCATGATTGTCATTGATATCTAATTGTCTCTAACAACTTAACACTTATTAAAATTAATTTTCCAAGCCTTAGAGATGATTAGTGCAATGTAAAGGTTGAAACTATGCATACTACCAAATTCTATTTTTAAGTTTTAGTTGTTGTCATGTCCAATTTCATCTATGTTTTCGCACCCTTAACTATATCTATTCCTTCCCAACCTTTTACCATACTTATATAACATATATATGAATATAACCATGTCATGAATTCACTACAATTACAGGTTTTCAGCCTCATGTTAAGTCCTTTTTATAGCACATTGAATCAGGTAGCTTACAGTGACTGTTAATTTTCCATTACTTATCACGCCACAAATCAGTTTTTAACCTATTAAAAATTATTTCCATACCTATAACCCTTATATGAGAACATTCAAAGTGATATGTATATGTTCCTTCCAAAGTACAACATAAGATTCGAAGTTGTATTACTAAAATCAAGTAACCATCAATTTATTTCTATATTGAGTTAGCCCAAGTTCTTGCAACCAGTTACCCCTATTTTGTCATCATTAAATCATCAAAACATCACAACATGATCTTAATCAAGTCCATAGGTTCAAGAGGTTATAAAATCCCAAAAAACAATAAAGACAAACCTCGAAATAGTGAACTAACTCAGCTGCCCAGAACTTTCAATTCCAGCTTTCTATTTTCTTTTTCACTTGGAATCAATTGGATATGGGTTGAAGGAGTTAATATCTCATATAGGAGATAGGTACAAAGTCTTCAAGGAGCATGAGTAGTGCATAGTGCTTAGAATTGAAAAAAAAAAATTGACTATAAAATGACAAGTAGCATCAAGCATAAGGTGATTTTGTAGTAGAAATTTAATTTTACACCCATCATTGCAGTAGAATATCAAGTGTATTTGGCCTATCTTAGTGTGTCTACAACCTAATTTAATTACCATAGGATCCTAAAATAATTTATAGAGTTAATTCCTTACCACATTGGTGCCCGATTCTCAACTGACATCAACAATTTGCACCTCAATATTTATAATGTCACATGAACCTTATATTATTGTATTATGATCATGTCACTTCATGCCTCATGTTTCAAATATGTCAATTACCTATCTAGGGTCTAAGTAGACCTTGATCAAGCAAATGGAAAGCTTGAAACTTTGTCGATACTAATCTCGGCCTTTTTAAGATTTCATTACTTAACAATTCAATCTCCAATCTCAATTAAACCAACTTTCTATCATAAGTCTGAGGATCCAGTTCATAATATTGGACTTCATTGTGGTTTAAGTTCACATGTTCTTTGCCATTGGATTGTTAAGTTTATGTAGTTGGGCTGATTGGGGACTTAGGCTATTTTTTTATTTCAATTATTGTTGGGCCGATTTTGTTGGATTTTGGTTGATATTGGGCAAAATTTATTTGTGTTATAATTAAATTTTGGCTAGATTTAATAATTTCAATGGAGAAGAATGAGTCTATTTGCATTCGCTTTACTAGGAAGAATTATTCTTCATGGGCATTTTACTTTCAATTGTTGGTCGAAAGGAAAGGTGATCTGTGGAGACATATTGATGGAAGTCTTGTGTCTCCTGATCAAAAGAAGGATAAAGAAAAGTATCTTGCATGGAAAATCAAGAATTTTCAACTTATGGCACGAATCATCGGATCGGTTGATGAGTAGACTCTCCTTAGTCTCAGGCCTTACAAATTAGCCCATGCTATATGAGACTTCTTGAAGAAAGTCTATACTCAAAGCAATAATGCTCGGTAACTTCTGTAGGAGTTTGTATTAGCAAATTTTTCTTAGTAATCACGTTCCATTGAAGAATATTATTCGAGTTTTTCTAATCTTTGGGCTGAGTACACAGATATTATCTATACTTCAATTTTACCTAACAATTTGGAAGTTGTCCAAGCTATATATAAATTCATCAAGTAGGATCAATGAAATTGCAAACTATTTGAATTTATCAAGTCCAGCCGTATGAATCGCGAGTCTATTCTATTACTGAATAGTTGTTCGGGTGAATTATTAAGGAAGGAGCAACGTCTTATCACTCGTACCTCTCTAGAACAACAGTGTAGAATCATATAGCGCATGTTTCTATTACTTATGTAGCTCAGAAAAATTTCAAGCCTCAGGATATGTCTACCATGCAGTGTTGTAACTGTAAAGGTTTTGGTTACATGGCTCTTCAGTGTTCCAGAAAAGTTTGCAATTATTGCAAGAAGCATGTTCATGTTATTAAGAAGTATGCCACTCACTCTCCACGTAAGATTTAAATAAGTTGTGTTGTTGCTACCACTTTTGCCTCTAGTTCTGCTCCACCACTTTTTCCTGTTCAAGTTCCAGCCACTCTCAATCTTTCTCTAACTTCCATAACTCCTGAGATGATTCAAAAAATGGTTATCTCTACTCTGTCTACTCTATGTATCTTAGATAATCCATCATCTACACATTCTTCTTGGTTATTAGATTCAGGTGCTTCTAATCATACGACTCACAATCCTTTGTTACTTAGTAACCTTAGATCATATACTGGCCCTCTCAATATATATACCGTCGATGGTAATACGCTTCCTATTTTAGCCGTAGGGGATAAATCACCCGATTTGTCTAATGTTTTAGTCTCTCCTAACTTATCAACTAATCTTTTATCTGTAGGGCAACTTGTTGATAATAAGTATACTATGTCCTTTTCTTCTTCTGGTTGTTATGTGCAGGATTAAGTGTTTGGAAGGATGATCGTGAAGGGGCCTAAGGAAGGAAGCCTCTTTCCTATTTCACCAAAGTCTGTTTCGTTTTCTTCCTTTATTTATAATTCTACCACTTTAGAATTTTTAATTGGTATAAGAAATTGGGCCATCTCGATTCTAATATGTTACAACACTTGTTAAACTTAGGCTTACTTGGTAATAAAATTGTTTTCTCGGGTATATCTCTTGATTGTACTTCATGTAAACTTGTTAAAAGTAAAGTTTTTACGTTCTGTCTCATGGTTCTTGTGCCTTGCATATTTTTATATTTTTCATAGTGATGTCTTGGGTACTACACCTATGGTATCTCATGTTTATTATAAATACTTTTTTATTTTATCAATGATTATAGTCGCTTTATATGTATTTATTTTCTATGTGCAAAGAATGGGGTCTTCTCTGCTTTTCAAGCTTTCCTTGCTCGCATTAACAATCAATTTTCATCCTTGATCAAAGTCTTAAGATCTGATTCGGAAGGTGAACATATGTCTAATACTTTTCAATTTTCTTACAAACTGAAAGTACTATTTCTTATCGATCTTGCCCTTCCACCCCTCAACAAATCAGGATGGCAAAACACAAGAATCTTCACCTTTTTGATATGGTTCGAGCTCTTCTGATTGAGTCGTTCGTTCCCTCTCATTTTTAGTGTGAAGCATTGTCTACCGATGTGCATCTCATAAGTCGATTACCTTCTCCCACTCTTAATAATGCTTTTCCATTTTATAAACCTTTTTGTCATCATCATACATATTTTCATCTTCGTCCCTTTAGGTGTGTGTGTTTTGTTCATTTACAATCACATGAACGGACAAAACTCGCCCGCTAGTCTGTCATGTATGCCTTTCTAGGATACAATGGGACTCAAAATGGTACTTCTATTATGATCCTAAATCATAAAGAATTCGAATTTCTCATAATGTTGTTCTTTTTGAAAAACAATCTTTCTTCAATTCAGAGACTGTGGTTTCCCCTCCCGCTTTCTCTGTCTTGTTTGACTTCTCTGCAGAACCCTCTTGGTACAAGCCGGGTCTTGTATACACTCACAGACATGTTGCAGCTATCAGTTTACTATCCTTCCGAACATCTAAGACATCAGATCTTATACCAAATGCTCTGTTGTCTATTGTCCCTCTTTATCTTATTTCTTATATTTCTCGATCACCAGATAGATATGATTTTTCCTCCAATAGTTCTATGTCTGCTACCCTTAATTTGGTATCTACTCATTCTTCTTATAGACAAGCTATGAAACAAGAGTGCTAAGGCTCTTGAGGCCAAACAGACTTGGAGTGTTTTGCCATGTCTATAGAATGTAAAGCCCATTGGCAGTAAGTGGGTAGATTTCGTCAAATTTCATTCTGATGGTTCTCTTGAGCTCTATAAGGCTCAGTTGGTTACTTTGGTTAATCGTCAAGAGTATGGAATAGATTATGATGAGACATTTACTCCTATGGTGAAAATGGCCATTATTCACTTTTTGTTATCTCTTTCTGATTCCAAATCATGATCTTTACATCAAATGGATGTGAAGAATAAATTCTTACATGGAGACCTCAAGAAACATATTTATATAAAACTTTTTCCTAGTATGCCTCTTGCCTCATCTAACTCATTATATAAGCTAAGACGCTCTTTGTATGGTTTTAAGCAGGCACCTCAAGCATGTTTTGACAAGTTTCATAGAACTCTTTTGGATTTTTCCTTTACTTAGAGTCAATATGATGCATCTCTATTCTTTCACAAGAGTATTACTGGCATCATTTGTCTGTTGGTATATGTGGATGATATTATTATCTCGGGATCTGGCCTCATTCTTATTTAGAGGATTCATGAGCATCTCTACTCGATTTTTCATGTGAAAGACCTTGGCTATCTTATTTCGTTAGCTTATAGGTTTATACAGCAGTGCATGGTATCTTCTTGAATCAACATAAGTATATTCAATACTTGATTAGGCTGGGTAACTTATCTGAAGCTCCTCCGTTGATACTCTACTGAAACTTAATGTTAGATATCGAAAAGACGAGGGCGATATTTATCCAGACCCTATCCTATATCGGAAGTTGGTGGGAAGTCTCATTTATCTCACTATCATACGTTCGAATATTTCTTTCGCCGTTCATACTATCAACAAATTTATGAATGCACCTCGTCATCTTAATTTGGTGGCTATTTGTCGCATTATCTAATATCTTATTGGGACTCCTCATCATAGGCTATTCTTTCCTAGAAGGACGTCTCTTAAGCTCACAGCTTATAGTAATGCTGACTAGGCTGGTTGCCTTGATTCTCATTGATCTACCACTAGATTGTGCATCTTTCTTGATGATGCTCTCATTTCTTAGAGATATAATAAAAAAAAGGTGTTTCTAAATCCTCTATTGGGGTTGTATACCGCACTATGTCAACTACCTGTTCTAAGATTGTGTGGTTTTGTGGTCTCTTAGCTGAACTTGGTATTTCCTAGTCACATCCTCTACCACTTTATGGTGACAACACTAGTGCTATTCAAATTGATACTAATCCCGTGTATCATAAACATTGAAATATAAAAGGCGTGTTTGCATTAGAGGCATGATTGATAGCTTCATTGTAAATATAGCTTCATTGATACTAATCCCGTGTATCATAAACATTGAAATATAAAAGGCGTGTTTGCATTAGGAAAAGGTGTTTATTTTTATAGCTTCATTGTATAGGCATGATTTCATTTTCTTGTATATTCATACAAACGTCTGTAAATAAAGACAGGAGAAAAGAAGTGATTATCAACAAAATTGGCATCTACATGTTAGTTGGATTGAACCTTCGTTATTTCAATTGGTATTCGACCTTAATCTTGATTCTTGACCTAGTTTAGTCTAGATAAGTCAATTATTATTCGTTCCTTCATATTTTAGTGAAAGCAATTATACTTACTAAAGGTCAGAATGAGAACCTTTTAAAAATATATGGATGAGAGAGTTTGAATGTGTGAAAAAGGGTTGGACGGTCCCATCTACATATGTTGCTAGTGTAGTTACTCCTATTAGTATTTCCACTTCGATTAAGGATGAGTTTGCTGGGTAAAATTGGAATAGTAGGTGTATTCATACCATCTTTATAGCTATTTTTCTGGAAGAGCTTAAATGATTGTCTATGTGTGAGACTACTAAAGAAGTTTGGGATACTTTAGAAACCACACAAAGAAAATAAGACAGTGAAAACTCTAAGCTACAAATGTTGACAACTAGGTTTAAGGAAATTAGAATGAAAGATGATGAATCCTTTTATGAGTTCTATGTTAATCAGAATAACATCTTGAAATCTAGTTTCAACATATGTGAATGAACACCGAGACCAAAATTGTTATAAAAGTTCTAAGATCTCAACTTGACAGTTTTAGGCCTAAGGTAAGCACAGACCTAGATCTAGTTAAGATATAAGAACTTGTAGGGTCTTTCCAAACATACAAACTTAGCTATTCCTAGTCTAAGAAAAATAATTATTTAGCCCTCAAAATTGTTAAGGAAGAGACTAGTTATAAGACTGATGATGGCACTGGAAAAGATGAGGAGTTTGCTCATTTTGTTAAGAAATTCAAAAATTCTTTAGAAGCAATAAGAGATATTTTGTTAAGAAAGATGATGAGTTTGCTTATTTTATTAAGAAATTCAAAAAAATCTTTAGGAGCAATAAGAAACATTTTGAGAAGCTTAAGGGTGACTCTATTAAATACAAGAACAGAAAAGGGAGAAGAGAGATACTAGGAATGCTAGGAAGAGATTTCAATCTATTAGGTGTCATAAGTGTCATGGGTTTGGACATATTAAAGCTGAGAGCCCAAGTTACAAGGCTATAAATGCCACTTTCATTGATAATGAGTCTAGCTCCGATGATCAAAGTTAGAATTCCAATTCCGAGAAGGGTTTGAATTATCTGACTTTCCCTTATGTAGTTAACAATGAACCTGTGGAGGAGAATGAGAAAGTTGAGGACTTAGTGCATTCTGATTCTTCACAAAAAAGAATCTGACGATATATATATATATATATATATATATATATATATATATATAAAAGACTTATGATGATCAGCTATTTGAGGAGAGTCTTAAGTTGAAGGAGGTAAATAGCTCTATGTTTAAGAAATTGTATAATCTTGAGTTAGAAAAGTAGAGACTAGAAGTCAAACTTGAGGAGTCAACTAGAAGTTTGAATGAGTTCAAGGTTGTGAAAGAGCCCATAGAAAATTAAGGTTAAGACTCTTGTAAGTGATCTTGAAAAATCTAAAGCACGACTTCGCTCTTTTTCTATTGAATCTAAAAAACTTTATAACATCTTAGGATTGTACAAACCAGCTGGAAGTCAAAGAAGTTTAGGCTTTAATGAAACAAGTTCTCTTACTGCCACCTCTTCTAATACCACATTTGTATCTACCTCTATCAAGTCAAAGAGTGTAGGGGTCCTAGAACCGAGATCATCTATGCAATATAGGGTTCCTTAACCTAATGTTCAAAACAAGAAACCTAGAGCATACGTTTTAACGAACTACCATCTAAAAGTTCATTTATAGAAGAGAAAGTCGTAATTAGGTCAAATAGCCTATTTCATACTACACTTTGGGATTTTAGCCTTTGACTAAAATAATATTTTTAAAGTAAATATTTTAAATCATAATTTGTAGACTACCTAATATATCATCTCCACCAGTAGAGAATGTAATTCCCCCTTTCTCATATCAATTGAATTCCCAAAATCCAAAATCTAATATTTCTTCTCTCTTGACGTTCTCTTCATAGCTTCATCATTTCCAAATCCTTCTATATTCAAAATCGGTTTCCTTCTTGTTCTTAAATGAAAGGAGGAATTTTGTATGAAGGTTTCATCCATTTTTCAAAATTTATGGAATCAAAACTCGCAAAAGAGCACCCATACATGAACAACCACTTCTAAGAGCCAATTTCATAGTGGGCTATCCTCAGGTATGAGTGTTTTCTCAATTTCTCATTTTTACTACGATTTATGAAATTTTTTAGAGAAAATTGTACTAGCAAGAACTATATTGATAGAATGGGCTTGTTTAGACCTTTATTTTATTTATGTTTCTTGTATTATGTCTCTATAATTTGCCAAATGAGCTGAAATTAAGGGAGATTTGTGGTGAATTATGTAAATATGGAAGGGAAAGAGATTATATCAGTTTCTGTTGCTTGAAATTTTGAAATAAAAGTACCAGAACATGGATTGTTTCATTTTCTTGGTATTTGAGGGCTGTGGAAAGAATATTGTGCATTTGGGTTAGTAATTTATAATTTTCATAGATTCTAATTAAAGGGTGGTCATAGAATTATAGAAGAAGAAAACACTAGTATATTAGGAAATTGGGTATACGAAAAGGGTCGAGATTTATATGATCTTCGGGTTTTTGATAATTTGATTGAAGAGAGTGGATTGAAAATGGCTGCAGAGATTTTACGTTCTTTGATAGATGATAAGTTTTTTCCAACAAGCTATGATTCTTTTGGATTCTGATTCTTATGGAGATAATATTTGAAAGGTTTTGGACTAGGCTGATTATGCAGAGAGATAAGATATGAGATTTTGAGCTCATTCATTTTCTTAAAGTTTCACGAAATACTTTCCCTTAGCCATTCTTTGATGAACACTTATATTGTATTGTGGTATTTGCTAGTCATTGAGAATGGATGAATTATTTTTCCTCCTATAATGTGGCTTTCTCTGTTGTGATGTGTTGGATTCAAGAGGTTTGCATCAAACAGAACATGGTAGAGTAATAAACGATGGTGATTTTTTACTATAACAAAGATATGGCAGTATTTTGCATGTTTTCCATGATGTAAATGTATTACTTGGTTGAGCTTGTGATATATAATTTGTTAGTTGCTAAATTTTCCTGTATGACACTCTAAAGTTCATCTAGTTCTCAAAATGGTACTCTAATGTTTATCTAACTCTAAAAAATGGCACCCTGTCGTTTATATAATTCTAAAAATGTCACCTTGTCATTTATCTTCTCTGAAAATCTTCATATTTGTTCATTGATAACTTAACACGATTGTTTTATGTTTTTCATTACAGAAATGGAACGCTTATTTGAGTATGTGATTCACATTGAAGATAGAATCAGAAGCAGGCATTCTCAAAAGTGTTCCCTTAAAAAACTTGATTGTGTTCGGAAAATGTAAGATGATGTTCATCGAGAAATGCTGACGGAATCTTGTTTCGGACAACTGTGTTGAATGAAGCGTTTATCTTTTTCAACCCAGCTAGTCTACCAAATTGTAAAGAGAATGATAATGAGATCCGATTTTCAATTGGCAGTAGGCTAACACGATTTTCATTATATGAGCTCTCATTGATAATGGGGTTGAGAGCTAGTAAGAAGTCTTCGTTGGAGCTCCATATTGTGACTAATGATAGATTGAGGAAGAAACTCTTTCAAAAGTGTAAGAAAGGCATAACAGTGTATAATTTGAAGGAAACTATTGAAAGACACAAAGTTTATATGGACGAGAAGTACAAGATTGTGCTTATATATATTTTGGAAACGGTATTACTGTCCAATGAAAATGACACATACATAAATTTAGAACACTTGTCAATGGTTGATGACTTAGAGGCTTTTAATAGTTATTCTTGGGAGAGAAAGGCTTTTGGCCACACAATAGATGCATTAATGAGAGATTGGAAATTCTTGGTGAAGTCATATTTGATGAATAATGAGAAATATCCATATCTAGTTTATAGATTTCCGCTCGCCTTGCAGGCAATGTTTTTAAAATTACAATGTATTATTAATTTTATTTAGATTGTGATATTTTGAATCTTCTACATATTGGGCTTATGAAGCTATACCATAATTATTGTCTTTTTATATTTTTCACATCTACGTGGTTGGAAGATATAGGACTTAGATGCTAATTTTGTTTAGATGTTATTGTTTTTTATGATTTATTTGAAAAACATTTGCATGGATACTGATTTTGTCTATAGTTAATATTGGTTTTTATAATTGATTAGAGAATGGGTGTATGGATGCTGATTAGTTTTGCTATGAAATTTTGCTCTATTTTTCATTGCATGGATGTTTTATTCAAATATTAAAACAATCAGGGTTAAAACGGAGTTGCAATTTTTCATGTCAGCTTGTACATTTATGCAATGGAAAAAACAGACTATTATTAACTAACTACATAAATTTACCCAACTTGAAAAACGACAATTATACGTTTAAAACGACAATGTGCCGTTTGAGTTAAGGGATCTAGACTTTACTGCAAAATAAATGTTGGAACATCATAGATAACTTGTCTAGGTTAAATGAACAAAAATGATGTAAACCAAACATTGAATTAGAAAAAAAGATGGCAGTCATACGACTAAAATGTTCACATGCCATTTTAGGTGACAAGTCAATTTCAGTCCAAAAACGTGTCATATTTTGTATACCCTAAACGACAGTCGTAGTTGTAAAATCATCACATGTCATTCTGGATAGTAGAGTCTCAACTTCACTTAGAAATGTTGAATAATTACACGTTTGATGTTTTTGTATACTCTATACCTTAAATGGGCTAGCTCTTTCCTCCTGACCTAGGATCCACTTCTTGCTTATGATTCCAATAAGCTGCCTAAAGTATTATTATCTGGTTTTGCCTGTTCTCTCGCTGCATAGCATTTCATAATGAATTCCAAGAGCGCATGCGGTAAGTGTCAGGGAGGAGTCAATATAGACAGGACCAAGTTCATGTCAGCCAATCATTTGCTTTGGTTTATTCTTTCACTACTCTACTCCCCCCAAGAAAAGAGAGACTTGCTCTCCCAATTTGGAAAGTCAAAAATGGCCGGTTGGGTTGGTCCAACCAAGAAAGGCATGGGAGTCCTTAGGCACCCTACGAGTAAAACAATAATATGCTATTTTTGGTCAATAAGTCTCGATTTCACTCCAAAATTAGTAAAACTAGTCGCTATCATGTGCGTTGCACGAATTTTGTATTTATCGTATTTTTATTAGTGTATGAATTTTAGTTTTTTTTGAAAAGTTTTTGAAGCAATATTTAAAAATATTTCCATGATATAAGAAAATAATTGTAAATTATTTTTACAATTACATAGCAATATGTTATCTAGAAAAAATATGCTTGTATATTTCATGTTTGAATAAGAAATATACAAACTATTTTGCTTGTATTCTTTGATAGTGTTGATATGATTGAATTGAATGTGAAGATTATATTTCTAAATTTTGTGTAATTCAATATTGTAAAATTGAAAAAAAAAACTCTCCGCACAGTGCAGAGAGAGTTGAACCAAGTGAGAAGTAAAAATAAAAAAAGGTGCGGAGAAAAAAATCTCTCCGCACAGTGTGGAGAGAGTTGAACCATGTGCGGAGAGTTGGCAAACTCTTAACACAGTGTGGAGTAAAAAAATAAACTCTTTTCGCACAGTGCGGAGAGATGACAAACCAACTCTTCGCACAGTATGGAGAGCAAAAAAAACTCTCCACACAGTGCAGAGAGAGTTAATCTCTTCCACGGTGCGGAGAGTTGGTCCGCACCATGGCAAAACTCTCTGCACAGTGCGTAGAGAGTTGAACCATGTGCGGAGTAAAAAAAAAGTGCGGAGAGAAAAAAATATCTCCGTACAGTGCGGAGAGAGTTGAACCATGTGTGGAGAGTTGACAAATTCTTCGCATAGTGCGGGGTAAAAAAAACTCTCCGCAAAGTGCTAAGAGATGACAAACCAGCTCTTCGCACAGTACAGGGAGAAAAAACTCTTCGCACAATGCGGAGAGTTGTTTTCAAATTCCTTAATTATAAGTTAAATTTCAAGATTGTAAATTTTTCGTATATACAACGAAATAAAGTCCAAAAACATGGCTCAAAATCAATTATGTCTTCTTTAAATTTCAATCACAGCTCAATTTCTGAGCATGCAAATCATATTTACGATATTGAAAATGAGCTTTTTCGTGATTCATACAATGAAACAATATGTGAGTTGTGCAAAAAAGGGGATATTGATAGTACCTAGAGATGGCAGTGGGGGGGCGCGGAGCGAGGACGCGCCGCCCTGCCCCGCAACCCGCCCCTCCTCAAATGGGGCGGGGCGAGGCCACACCCCATTTGTCGCCCCGTTTAATTTTTTTTACATCTTTAAAATTTCAAATTATATTATTATTAGAGAATAAAATATAAATTCTAAATTTTAAAATTCAAAATAAACACTCGAAATAAACAATGTTAAAAATTAAACAATTTCAAATAAAATTACGTTTTGACTAAATTTTTTTTTTGTAATTAATTAAAATTTTACATTTGTATTTTATTATCCAATAATAATATAACTAGAAATTTTAAAAATGTGAAAATAAATAAATAAAAAATAAATAAAATCCACGAGGCGGGGTCGGGGTGGGGCACCCCCACCCTGCCCGCGACGGGGCGCCCATCCTGCCACATTGCTTTTACAAATAGAGGCTCTAGGGTACTACCCAAATTCAATAATTTACACTTGCTTGATAGCAGTTATTGGACATTAGAAGCGGATACAATTTTCAATGAAATTATACTTTCAGATTGTAAGCCAAAAATTAAAGTGTTCAATGCATTGTTCAAAAGTTGTTTGAGAAAAGGCCTCTTGAAACTTGCAGATAAAATCTCAAGAGTTTTTATTTTTCTCTTCACACTGTGCTGGAGAGATGTTTGTCATCTCTCCGCACTTTGCAGAGTCTTTTTTTTGCTCATGTACGGAGATTTTTTTTTGCCTCATGGAGTTTATTTATACTAAAATTATTATTATTTTTCTATGTTGTTGGCATGATGCGTGTGTGGAAGAATATTTGTCAATCACCATAAAAAAAATTCTTTATAAAATGTAAAAAAATAAAAATGCATAATAAATCTTCTTATTACGCTAATAAAATTACAATAATTTTTTTTAACAAATAACATAAAAATGAAAATCATTTTTATCTTCAACAAAAAAATATATTTAAAAATTAGTAATTTCATAACCACTTTTTTTTTTAATTCTCGAAAATACAGTTATAAAAAAGGAAACAATATTGAATTACAACATTTAATACTTAAGAAATTAAATATTAAATAAATTTTATACACTTTTAACAAATTATAAATCCATATATGCAGCTTACCGTATTTGTAGGCAGCTTACCATATATACAGCTTATCGTATTTGCAAACAACTTACCGTATTTGCACCTTATTGTATATGTTGTCTACTATATTTGCAGCCTACCGTATTTGCAAACAATTTACAGTATTTGCAGCTTACCGTATATGCTGCCTACCGTATTTGCAGCTTACTGTATTTTTATATACTGATTTTTGCACTTACAAATACCGATAATGCAGAATACCGTATATTCACTTACCAAACCAAATTTTAAAAAAAAAAATTCAGATTTTTATTTTTTTAACATAAGCATAAAATAAATATTAAATATATATGAAGTACAAAATATAAATGCATATCAATATGGTGCTCAATCTTCAATTTTCCAATATTGAATTACACAAAATTTAAAAATATAATCTTCACATTCAACTCAATCATATCAACACTATCAAAGAATACAAACAAAATAATTTGTATAATCTCGTATATTTCTTAATCAAGTATATTTTTTCTAGATGACACAATATCGTTATGCAATTGTAAAAATAATTTGCAATTATTTTCTTATATCATGAAAATATTTTTAGTTATTTCTTCAAAAACTTTCCAAAAAATTAAAATTTATACACTAATAAAAATACAATAAATGTAAAATTCATGCAACACACGTAACAGTCACTGTGTGGAGAGTTTTTTTTAACTTCGCACTGTACGGAGAGTTTGCCAACTCTCCGCACTGTGCTAAATTTTATTTTATTTTATTGTTTTTTTTACTCTGTACTGTACGGAGAGTTCGCACTTTGTGAGGACAGTGTTCGCACAGAATATCATCTCTCCACACTGTGCGGAGAGTTTTACTATAGTGTTTGCCATCTCTCCGCACTGTGTGGAGAGATTTTATTTATTTTTATTTCGCACTGTACGCAGAGTTTGTCAACTATCCGCACATGGTTTGCCATCTCTTCGCACTATGCGGAGAGTTTTTTTCTTCATTTTTTATTCCGCACATGGTTTGCCATCTCTCCGCACTGTATGGAGATTTTTTATTTTATTTTATTTTAAAGCTCATGTGCGAAGAGATTTTTTTTTTTGCTCATGGCATTTTATATTTACTAAAATTATTATTATTTTTTTAATGCTAGTGGCATGATGTGTGGAAGAACATTTGTTTGACATAATTATTTTTTTAATGCTAGTGGGATGATGTGTGAAAGAATATTTGTTTGACATAAACAAAACTGAAAATAAAAAAATGACATCATGCATAGTAAAATTGGATTAATTTACTATTGCATGAATAGTAGACATCCTTCCCTTTTTTATTAGAAGTTAGATAATGTTTGGAACAGCATACAAGACTATACATGTTGAAAAATTAAACGACAACCATACATTCAAACCATATGCCCTAAGCCTGAAACCTTAAACCCTAAATGACAACCATACATTTAAAACAACCAGATGTCGTTTTGGGTCACAAGGTATCGATTTCATTTCGAAACTCGCAAAATAGTTTTTGAAATATCATACATGTCTTGGACACATTGAACGACTACACGTTTTATATTTTGAATATCACACTTGTAACTTACGTTTTTCTTTATTATAAAGTGAAGTGTAGTATAGTTACAATCGAATTGAAGAGCAACTAGCTATAATTTGTTGAGTATCTTATCTCATAGTTGAAATATAATGAAATTGGATTTTTTTTCATAGTAAAGTCTAGTGTAGTTTACTCACAAAACAATATTGTTCGTCACCGTCGAATGAACTTTTGTATCAATCTTTGTATTTAAATGCAGTGAGAATTTGCATTCATTCATTTTTATGTACGAGTGAATATACAAATACAAAAAATAGTTAAAATGACTGCATGTCGTTTTAGATCACAGGGTCTCGATTTCACTCCAAAATAAGTTGATGATATTTTGAAATATTTTAGAAGACTTAAACAAGACAAGCTAATCAGTTTAGTATCTTATCTCATAATTGAAATATAATGAATTTTTTGTTACATACCTTCGTTCTTAATAAAGTCTAGTGTAATTTGCTCACAAGACAATATTGTTAATTACTGTCGTTGAACTTTTATATCAACCTTAGCATCTAAATGTAGTAAAAACTTATATTTATTCACTTTTTTATGGATATGAGTGAATATAAAGTGAAACGAACACAAAGTAGTTGGAATGACAACCAATTGTTTAAAACGACAACATATCATTTTGGGTTACGGGGTCTCAGTTTCAATTCAAACCTAGGCGATTATAGCTTGGAACATCTTAGCAGACTTATATAAATAAACAAACTAATTTGATGAGTATCTATTTCATAATTGGAATATAGAGAACTTGGATTACTTACCTTTGTTCATAGTTAAGTTTAGTATAATTTACTCATGGAATGATAGTGTTGGTTATTATTGCGTGAACTTTGTATTGACATTGGTGTCCAAGTATAATAAGAACTTGCATTTGTTCATTTTCCCGCGGATACGAGTGAAAATAAAGTGAAAAATACAAAATTAGTTAAAAAGACATGATGTCGTTTTAGATCACAGGGTTTCAATTTCACTCCAAAAATAGTTGATCATAGTTTGAAACATTTTAGAAGACTTGTATATGTTGAACTAGCTAGTTTGTTGAGTATTTTATCTCACAATTGGCATATAATGAAATTTCTGTTACTTAGCTTTACTCGTACTGAAGTAGAGTATAAGTTATATACGGAACAGTTGGACGAACTTTTGTATTGAACTTGGTATTCATACATAGTAAAAACTTGAATTCATTTAATTTTTATATAAATATAAGTAAATATAAAGTGAAATGAATATAAAATTAGTTGAAATGACATCTAGCCATTTAAAATGTCAGGATGTCATTTTGGGTCATGGGGTATTGATTTTACTTTAAAGCTATTCGATCATATTTTTTAACATCTTAGAAGACTTAGTTAAACAAATTAATATTTTGAGTATCTTATTTAAAATTGAAATATCGTAGTGAAATCTAGTGCAGTTTACTCGTTGAACAATGTTGTTGATCATTATTAGGTCAACTTTTTTTATCCATCTTGGTATCGAAATGCAATGAAAGATTGCATTCATTCATTTTAGTATGGGCACGAGTGAACATATAGTGGAATGAACACAAAAACAGTTGAAATGGTACCTAGTCGTTTAAAATGACAGCATATCGTTTGGATTATGGGGAGATTTCACTCCAAATTAGTCGATCATGTCTTGAAACATTTTAGAAGACTTATACAAGTTAAACAAGTTAATTTATTAGGTATCTTATCTCTTAATTGATATATAATGGAATTTAGGTTAGTTTCTTTCATAGTGAAATCTAGTGTACTTCACTCACAAAAGAATATTGTTGATCACTATCGGGTGAACTTTTTATATTGTCCATGATATTCAAACATAGTGAAAACTTGATATCGATCATCTTCATATAGATATGAGTAAACATAAAGTAAAACGAATACAAAATAGTTGAAATAATACCCTACTATGGGTTATGAAGTCTCGATTTCATTCCAAAATTAGTCTATCATATATTGAAAATCTTAGAAAATTTATATAAGTTAAATGAGCTAATTTGTTCAATATCTTATCTCATAATTGTAATGTAATGAAATTTGAATTAGTTACCTTTTTTCGTAGTTAAATCCAGTGTAGTTTATTCACATAACAATAACGTTGGTCATTATCTCATGAACTTTGTATCGATATTGTTGTTCAGACGTAATGAAAATTTGCATTCACTCATTTTCATGTAGATATGAGTGAAATAATGTGAAACGGATAAGGATTAGTTTAAGCGACATATAATCATTTAAAACGACAACTTGCCATTTTTGTAAAAGGTGTCGCTTAAAATGACAACTTGCCATTTTTGTAACAGGTCTCGATTTTAATCTAAATATAGTGAAAACTTTTCTAATTTCAATTTCATGTGGGTATAAGAGAATATAAAAGTGAAACAGACACAAAATTAATTAAAATATCATCAAATTGTTTATGACGATAGCATGTCATTTTCGATTACGAACTCTGAATTTCACTCTAGATATAGTTAAAACACATTTTTCATTAATTTGGATGTGGATACAAGGAAACTTTAAGTGAAACAAATCCAAAATTTGTTAAAAATGGCATTCAATCATTTAAAAATGCAGCATACCATTTTGCTATTGGTTTTAAGTTGAGTATGAAAAGGGAGAACGAAAGTAAGAATTCATGTCAGGGAAATTTGGTAAATTTTTGTTTGAAATTGGATTTATTAGACATTTCAATTTAAGAGTATTTAAGACTTTTAATACATGATAAAATAGACTAAAGTTTATTTTACCCAACATTATAGATTGTAGGCTATTTTACCAAAAATATTATTGTTGACTAGGCTTTTTAAGCAATTTCCCCGAGAAGAAAATGGTTCTTTGTTCTTCCCATCCACTGATGGTCTAGTTGTGAACTACAACCTTTCGACTGTGGGCTCTTCAATTGCGACCTTGTTTGCTCTATTGTCACGACTCTTGAGAAAGTATTGGCTTTTCATTTGGTGATTATTCATCCGCAAAGGAAACAAGTTTTCAAATAAAACAACTTCAGAGAAAGAAAACGAACAAGTATACTCTTCTGACTTCTCATCAATTTTTCAAAACCAAGAACTGAAGCCTGAAAAAGATTTCCCACCATCTGTGAGTGTGAGCCCCACCTCTTAAAGATCTCAGTTGTCATTCTGTTTATAAATTTCAAACCATTTATATTCTGAATTTCTATCAGCATTATAGCAAAACTTTTGGACATTTGTGACTAATTGATGATGCGCATAATGCAGCAAGGGAACTAAAGACTTCAGTGAGTAAATCTAGAGTTGAGTTTTCTGATTCTTTTCTCCATGATGCAATATGAAAGATATGGTTTCTCAAAAATATATCAACATTATACGACCACCATACATCTTTGCAAGTCATTACCTTAATAGGAAAAATGCAGACTGTGGTGGTCATTTGTACTCAGAAAAGACTGCCCAATGCCTTTGCTTTCTCCCTTAGGATGAATTTCTGAATCTTACCAGTTGCTGTTTTTGGTATGTCTTCAAAAATTACAGTTCGAGGAGCCATGTAATGAGGCAAATTATCTCGGCAGTAGTTGATTATGTCTTGTGCAACTAGCGTAAATCCTTCCTTCACCTTCACAAATGCACAGGGTGTTTGTCCCCAATGATTATCCGGTCTGCCAACAACAGCAGCTTCAACAACTGCCGGATGTCTATACAAGACCGTTTCTACCTCTATAGAGCTTATATTCTCGCCACCAGAGATTATGATGTCTTTTAACCTGTCCTTAATTTCTATGTATCCATCAGGATGTTTAACAGCAAGATCACCACTTCGAAACCATCCACCCGCAAAAGCTTCTTCTGTTGCTTTCGTATCTTTCAAGTATCCGCTCATTACTGTATTTCCTTTAAACATAATCTCACCCATTGTCATACCATCTGCTGGTACACTCTTCATGGTGACAGAATCTTTTACATCAACTTCCTCCAAACCAATATGCTGTACTCCTTGCCGTGCTTTAAGCTCTAGTCTTTTTTCACTAGGCAAAGTATCCCATTCAGGCTTCCAGATGCATGACGTACCAGGACCATATGTTTCTGTAAGTCCATACAAGTGAGATACCCTAAACCCTAGCTCCTCTATCTTAGAAATTATCTGTGGTGGTGGTGGTGCACCACCTGTCATTATTTCAACCTTGTGAGGAAGAGGCCTCTGATCACTAGGTGGTGAATTTATGATCATGTTTAAGACTGTGGGTGCCCCACCCATGTGTGTGACCTTGTTGAGGACAATACTGTCAAATATTTGTTTTGGCGAGACATGTCTAAGGCAAATGTTTGTGCCACCCAAAGCTGCCAAACCCCAAATTAGGCACCACCCATTACAGTGAAACATTGGCACAGTCCAAAGGTAAATTGGCATTGAGGTCATTTCATGAAGAAAAATTGTTGCAAGAGCGTTGAGATACGCACCCCGATGGTTATAAACCACTCCTTTGGGACGTGATGTCGTGCCAGAAGTATAATTAATACTAATAGGATCCCATTCAGATTTTGGATGCCTTGAAACGAAGTCATCATGTCCCATATCCAGAAGATTCTTATAGTTGTAACACTCAGAAGTAGCATCGTCAGGAGATAGATTGTCAAATTCAGGTATTAATACTAGAATTGGTGATTTTGTGTTCTTGCCTGCTAGAATATCAAGTGCTCCTTGTGCAATGTGAAGCAATTGGTAGTCCACAAAAATGATCTTAGCTTCTGAGTGTTGCAGCAGGACAGATATCATAGCTGCATCATGGCGCGTATTTAGCGAACAAAGAACTGCTCCAGCCATTGGCACTGCAAAATGCAGCTCTTGCATTGCTGGTATATTAGCAGCCAGAGACGCTACCTGTTCAAAATATAACTATTAGAAGTGCATTAGTTATCAGCAGAAATCAAGAACAAATTATTTTAAATACAATGCTTTCCCGGAACCACATACTGCTCAGGAAAAGTGGGACCTAAGGACAAGTACAATGCTACAAACGTTTGTAAACACTCAAAGCAAGCTGTGGAGCTCATGAGAGAAACTTAAAAACCATATTTGGATTGCAGACAAAGAAAACCAGCAATCCCCAGCTCATGGTAACTGTCAATTTGTGCAAATTTATTAAGCTACCAAGATGGCATGAAAAGCAAGAGCTCACCATATGTACATAAGGTTTTATATCCACTCCTTTCAAGCATTATTTAGCTTACATTTGTCTTCTTTCATTTTTCATAGTTTTCAGTTTGTTATCCCAAATACAATTCCTCATTCAGTGTACAAGTTAATATAAAAAGAAATCCGTAATTAGCATTTCTCTTACTCTTTCCTGACGTGTCTTATTCCTTTCATAAGCTTATACGCATGCAATACAGGTAGTCAAGAAATTGCAACACTTGCCTATTAATTCAGTTCTCTCTTCATAAATGTTCACAAGAACAAGCTCACCAATTAGCTTCCTTATACCGTTGGACAACTTTAATATATTGAATCAATGGAGAAGGATTCACTGGTCTGATACCACCAGTCACTTGAGGGAATTGCAAGATGTTAATGCAAAGTCTATAGCAAGGCCGTTGCTAGTTAATAAAAGATTCTCAGGTGAATTTTCATCAGATGCTCAAATGCTTCAGTTATGGTTTCACTGATTTAAGTTACAATCAGTTTCGGGTGATATACCTGCAAATATAGGGGAATCCAAGCAACTAAACAGTTCAGTTGCAGGACAAAAATAGTAATCTGGTTTAGTACCAGATTCATTAGGCTCTTGCGATTTCATCAGAAATAACATCGATCACAGTTCTCTAAGGGGCCAAATTCTTACCTCTCTGGGGTTTATATACCAAAACTCTCAATCGCTTTAATTTGTCAAGGAATCAACTCTCTGTTTCAATACCAGTAAGTCTGTCCCCACTCAGGCTATAAGTCTTATCCATCGTTCCAATGAAAAACTGATCTTACTAACCCCGGAGTCACTTTCCATCGAAGCTCTCAACGATGAAATCAGGAAATTCGAGCCATGTTAACCGGAATCTTCTATAATGTCTAGACAAAGTGATGAAATCAATAAAACCCACCATCTTTTATCTTTAGGTATATCTATCCCTTGAAATTTGAACGAAAGATCATAGCCTAAATGAAGTGATGAGGCATTAGCCAGCAAAAATTGCAATCAAAGATGCATAAAATACTAAGAAACTAACTAAGGAAACTTACAACATCGCCACGAGCAATCCCGAGCTGGGTCAAGGCAGAAGCCAGCTTAACACACCTTATGTAAGTCTCACCCCAATTATACTTCACAGAACCATACACAACCGATTTTCTATCTCTGTAAACCTTTGCAGCTCGCTCCAAGAAACTAATGGGAGACAAAGGGACATGATTGGCAGAGCACTTGACGAGACCTTTCATGGGTTCCCATGATTCTTCAACACTTTCTGTCAATCGACATAGGTGTCGACAATTTTGAGCTCTGTTTTGGCCACGGAAGAACCACCTACTCAATGAGCTCAAGCTCGAGCTCCTCTTGGAGAATTGGCTCATGGTGTCCGTGTTTGTTGATAGAGAGATGGAAATGTGAAGTCAATGGATGAATAATTATAAAGCAAGCTGAGCATTCCGTCATATATACGGTTGACACTGATATAAAAACAAATTACTGTGGAGTGGACTATTTTGTTCTTTTCTACGAGCAATGGAATTTTATAGGGTGTTCTTAATTGAAATTGTAACGAATTTTAAAAATAGTAATGTTATTTAGTTTTATTGGGATTATAACATCAATTTAGGTGGTTTTAATGTAACATTAAATGATAGATAAAATTAAATAAGTTATTTAATTTTATTTTTCATTCAACCTATCATCTAAAGTTACCTAAACTAGGGGGTTGTAATTTCAGTGAAATTATATAGCATTATTCTTTTTAAAAATGATTTTAAATTTAGGTGTCTTTAATTGAAATTTTAATGGATTTTAATGAAATCGATTAAAACTTAGGCGCCCCCAATTGAGATTTTAATGAAATTTAAAGAAATCTTTTAAAATTTAAGTATCCTCAATATTTAGTGGATTTATAAAGATTTCATTAATAGAATAATTTTAAAATATTTGGACGAGTTTTAAATTTAAAAATACATATAACTAAATGTTTTGAAATTTCACCATATTTGATGAGATTTTTATGAAATTTGTGAGAACCTATTCAAATTCACGAAACTCATTAAAATTTATAATCTTATAAAATTCATTAAAATCATAATTGAGAAAACCCCAGTTAGGCTCGGAGTCCCAATCTTTCATCAGGTGTGAAATCGACTCCTCCAACTCCCCAACTTATCTAATCATGTGACATTGGTTCCTTGAAGAAAGACGCAAAAGATTGAAGAACGATTAAGGGAGACTTTGCCTTATTGAAATATTCTCTAGATTGAGAGCTATATGCTTACCTTTTCTTCTTTTTTTTTCTTTTTTTTTTTTTTAATATCCAGACATCCACCATACAGTGACTAAATCCTGAAGTCTACAGTTTTAGGAGTTTGAACTCGGGATGAGCCAAAGCTTTAGTGGGTGACACCCTTGCTATCGCCTTTTCAAGGTTATGTTTGACAAGTTGATGCTACAAGTTTCATAGTTTTTTTTTTTTTTTTTTTAGCCATATTTTTTTGGTGGGGGTGGGCTGTCTATTATCAACTTTTCGGGTAAACTTCGGAATCTCCTCCTTTTAGGGTGAGCCTTCACTTTTTTGGACCAACAGAAAAAAATTGCTAATCTTAAAAAGTCATTTTTTAAAAATGATTATTATGCCTATCTATGAACTAAATATTAAAGGATAAAGAAAAGACCAAAAAAAGAAAAAATGTTCGCAGTTTTTCTTTTCTTTTCCCTTTCCCTTTTGTGTTTTTGTTTTTTGGTTTTTTCCCCTTTCAATACTTAATGATCGGATTAACATATGCCCTTTTAATAACGAATGCCTTTTTTGACTTTTAACGATGAAATTAACATATTCCGACAAGTAGGTATTAATCTCGTAGAATTGTATAGGTTGAGGAGTCAAAACCTCAACTTTGAAAGTTACAATGTTGGAGAAATTGCTGCACTATTATATTCCTTTTAGCCAAGGATCACACATGCAAATATGATAAAATTGTGACTTGTTGGTGCAAAAATATTGGATAGAATTTCGACACACAAAAATCAAGATACACAAATCAAAATATGCACAAAATGCTGCTTATTGAAACATATTAATTAAAAGGAGATGAAATGAAATGAGGTACGTAAATGTAAATCTCCATAAGATTGATTACGCTTCTTATACTGGCGCAATGTGATCAAAGGGACTTCTGCTTTTTAAGATACAACATTTCTTCTAAAAATTAATATTGTGCTATAATATTAATTTTTAGGACGAACCAAAGTGTTTAAAGTATGCTTCACGAATAAAATAGACACGAACTAAAATTTGTCGGATGGAATTTTATTTCTGAAAACAATTTGACGAAATCTAAGTACAGCAAACTAAAAACAACAGAATATTTTGAAGATATGGTAAAATTTAGAATATAAATCCTATTTATGGATTTTGAAGTAACCTTTTCGGAATTGTTGCATCTTTTGAGATAAATTGTTGATAATAATGTAGGGAAATCTGAATACGTTAATGAACTCCAAGGCACGAAATGAAACGTTATTTTTTAAGAGATGTTTCTTCCCTATTCAACAAAGTCACAACGGGGTATAATAGAAAATCTCTCTCAGGATACAATGGAGGTGTTTGATTCAAATTGTGACTATTTGATCAAACCAAGAAAACACTCGAATATAACTGATTGATGCCAAGAAAAAGAAGGAAAAATAAATTGTTTTATGTCTTTGCAAATGAGAATTCGCCCAGAATTTATAGACACTGAGGCAACTGTTTGAATATGTGTATCCATTGAAAGTGACTGTTAAAAATGAACAGATGCACATATTCAAAAAACTTTTGAAAATAAAATTCTCTTGAATAGGTCGAACCCCGTTGCGCAGCGGCAAACACTAATCCGGACGGCAAATCATTCGCAAAACAAAAAATTAAACACATGCAAAAAATGATGAAAAATATCTAACATAAATAAATTTGAATCATTAGAGCACATCTTTCATTTTTAATGGTCTAGATTGCATCATAACAAAAATGAGTTTTAATAGTGTACTTTTTCGAATAGTCAAATCCATTCTAAAACAAAATACTGCATCATTTGCATTTAAAGAGTTGCGACTAATCATCGTATCACTTGGAAACTTTTTCAATTCACACATAAAACTTAGCATGCAAAATGCGACATAGGGAACTAATTTCACACTTCGTATAAGGTTAGCAAGTTTAGTCGTATTATCTCCATCTTCAAACCAAAGTTATCGGAAAATGGAAATGATCAAAAAGAAGTATAAAAATTAAATTTAAATGACATTTTTTTTTGTTAATAGCCGAGTTGAAAAGATATTTTGCCAAAGAGTTTTTCTTCAAAGCGTAATTCCCTTTCAATTTCTTATTAAAAGGGAAAATTGTAGCTGATGTTCCAAGCCTTTCAATTAGTTACAGATTATAATTTTTTTTTTTATTTTTGTACCACAGTTCCAAACGTTAAGGACAAATAGGCGAAATTCATCCATTTGACTATTAGTCAACCCAAAAAGATCAATTTAAACATATTTTGCCAAAATTTAAAAGGGCAAAACTGTAATTTTATATAATAAATAAATAAATAAAGATTTTAACTGTTGTTCTTCTTTCCTGGCCATCCTACGCTATCCTATCCTAACTTTTCCACCCACATTATAGCCACCACATACTACCGCCATCGCCATCGCCATCGCCATCGCCACTTGTTGTACATCAATCAACTCTTTTCAATTGGAAGAGATAAGTCCGTAAAAAAATTGAAAACCACATAGTAAAACCCATCCAAAGATAGAAATCAATGTCTGGTATTGTTGCTACCGTTGGTCTTTGTGTATCCTATCAATCGAAATTGATGTTGGGACCAAGTGAAAACGAAACGCAAGAATTGAGATTTAATGGACACCAATTTGAAATATAAATACAAGATCATAAAAATACCATGAATAAAATTAAAGTAAAGAAATAAACTAGCAGATAAACGATGTTATTTTATTCTATCAATGAAAGGAGAGAATTACAACAATTGACTTCAACAATACTGAAAAAGGAGACTTATATTTATAACACAAGAGTCTAGCGTTAAAAGAGTCCTAAAATAGTAAGAATTCTAGGTTAAACGTGAAAAGGGAAAAAAACGAGACAAAGACTTTGTTTCCTTATTTTCCGAATACTATTTGATTCTTCAAATCCATCATGTATCTTCAAGATTTCCTTTCTAATTTGAATTGCCAACTCTGACAATTGATTGGGGTAGGGTCGTTAATTTCTCTTTCTTCTATGGCCAGAACCGATTCTGGCCAAAAAAACTTCAACCATAATTGTAGAGGAATTAATCAATATAAATCTACAGCTAATTGTTGTTTAAGAGTCCCAATTTCTCCGGGCATGAAATTCTTAAAATTTCACATTCTGCAACGGAATCGTGGACAATTTGGTACTGATGAATTTGGATCCAGCTACAACGAAATTGGCAATTGGGTTTTTAGGGCTGCATTTCAGCATTTGGGTTTCATTTCGTATTGAGAATCGTGATATCCTGGCACCCGAAACCTCTAGTTGAAAAATTCACATATGTGGCAGGCGCTAGTGGTGAACGGTGGCTGTGGTATGCGGTGGCCGTGGCCATGACGGCGACAGCGGTGCGTGGGTTTTGATCGGGTAGGTGGGATGGAGTTGGGGGATGAGCTTTGCGAAGATATGTTTTTTCTTTTTCTTTTTTTATTCTGTTGGAAAAATATAAAATTACAATTTTGTCCTTTCAAATTTTATCAAAATAGTGTTAAATTGATTTTTTTTTTTTTTTTTTTTTTTTTTTTTTTAGGTTGATTGAACGGTCAAATGTCCATTTGTCATCCAGATGCAATCGACATGAAATGTTTGGGACTGTGTGCAAAAATAAAAGATTTGGATATATTCTGTAACTAATTGAAAGGTTTGGGACCCCAAGTGCAATTTTTGCCTATCTTAAATAAAGCTGAGCTTTGAGGAACATATTACGATACAGACAAATTATGTATGGCCAAATTTAAGAGTTGATCTAAATATTGCCCCTGTTTGAGCCCTATTTTTGGGGGGAAAAAATGAATTTTTGAATAGTGTACTGATTAAAAATGTGTAGTTAAAAATAAGGAAAAGTCTTAGATTTACATGTAAAATTATTTTATTGAAGGATATGTGATTGAAATGATGTCAAAGTACTGTAGAAAAATGCATTTTTCTCAAAGAACGGAGCTCAAACAAGGGCAATTTTTTTTCACCAGCAGTTATGGTATCATCTTTGTGGATCTCAATTTTTGTACTTCCTACGTGGTCAACAAATTTTGAATCCACTCACGTCCACATAAGCCCTTCCCTACACAGTTGAACAAATCTTTAGTCACCTGTGGCCTACTCCAGTGGTAGGGAGGCTACGAGCATTTCAATTGTCAAGTCAATCGATAAGAAAATGTAGTAATGTAGTGAGTGTGGAATGAGCTCAAAGTGCAACCCACAAAAGTGTTAACAACACTAGGAATGTGCATGAATATATGGATGAGAGCAATCTTACATTCTGGAGAGTTAACATTGCATTATCGTTGAGTCAGTGTTAGTTGTCAGCTTTTATAGTGGCTTGGGTAGAGTGATGACCGTTGGATAAAGAAATGCTTTGCTTCATCCTGACGATCAAGACGTCCCATCAAAAGTGTCACTTCATACATCATAAGACTTGCAACATCTAATATTATTTGAAAAGTAACCACACTATGACTTAGGTGTACATATCGATGACGTAGGCTGACAAGACTTAACCTCGTGTTGTTGTAAGAGGTCACATCAATCGCTTTCATGATATCTTGTGTACAAAAGATTTCTTGGAAAGAATGATGTTCCGCTAAAGGTAGGGATATCAAATGGACCGGGTGGCTCGTTGGCTTGGCCACTTGGCTCGTTAAAATCCGACTTGTGGACGGCTCGGGCTCGTCGAGCAAGGGACTCTATCCCACGAGCCATTTTGACGGCTCGTGGGCTCGTCTAAAAATATGAAAATTTTTTAAAAGAAGGTGCCAAAACAAAAATTACAAAAAAAAAAAACATGAGCTCGCGAGCGGCTAGTGAGCTCAGTTGGCCCACAAACTTCGTGGCTCGTCGATCAGCAAACGATGGAAATTGGAGATGTCTCAGCATCATAGCAGAGGACAGAAGAAGAGCAATTGGGTTTGCTCTCTTTTGTTCCACCAAATTTGTGTTTCCCACATTCCCAGCTGAAGCACCTTGCTCGAAAACAGCATAATCAGCCCCAACATTCCCTGCAGAAACCACGTCCTTTGGTGTCACACAGAATCGCAAATATGATAGACTAGACTTTCATGAATCGTAAACAGAATGGAAGAAAACAACCAAGTACTAATTATAGATTGACGTTCCTTTCTTAAAACCATGCCTTTATAGGTATTAACCTACCATGAATGACCCCAGAATAACTATACGGTCATTATCAAAGACTTGCTGTCTTTCTTTAGGAAGTGACGTTAGTCACATGCAAAGACAGAAACCCAAAGTACAGATATTTCTTAAGTTGTTGAGTGTCCGATTAATTGATCAATCTGTGATATTCCAAATCCTCAACTAAAGAATCCAAATGGTTTCTGGACTGATGAGAAGAATTTCAGTGGGCTAGTACTCATTAACTTGATGAGAACTTTATCTTGAATTTTTGACAACATATCACAGACCTATATCATATATTAAGCCACTATTTGCTAGGAATTAAAATCTACATTTTAAAATAAATCAAAGTCAACAATCAATTTAAACCACACATTTCATAGGATCCACAACTTTCCAACCATACATTTCATTAACTTTATCAAAATCTACTAAATATCTAATTTTAATCCGCACCAAATAAGGGCTAAATGATAGTGTCAAAAAGATTTAGGGCTTGTGAACAAATTAAATTAAACTAATGTACAGTTAACGCCTCACAGAAATTCCGCTTCAAAGTATTACTGAAATTGAGGGAAGACCAAAAAACTCGAAGAAACGACAGAGTGGCATCTGGTATATCTTATATGACAGCTTAACAAGAATGTTAAGCCAAGTTGTCAGCTAAGTTATTCAAAGTTACCTAGCAATGCATTATTATATATGTAAATGGAAAAATGTTTCATTATCTATCACAAAATGTGGCGTAGTAAGCGTAGCCTTTTGTAGCCTACACAATTACTGAATTTTGAAGACTATGTTCATTCAACTGGATGTTCTAAATGATAAAGTTTCATAACCTAAAAAACCAACGAGGCAGAAAGGGATGTATACCAATTTTTTCATGCAAAATGTTGGTTTAAGCTACCCTGTTACAAAGTTATAAGACTTGTACTCCCCACAAAGATAAAATGCAGGAAATTAGAGTTCCAAATAATCCCAGGTATCCATGGAATAATTTCATAAGGTTGCTATTTTCCAGAAAAGATGGATACAGGAAGCAGAAATTAGAAGTAGGATTAAATAAACAACTTGCCTCCAGGCATAACTCCAGTGCCACCAGCTATGCCCGCAGCCGTGTTTGCAACAAGATTGCCATACAGATTTGGTGTCACCTAGAAACAAATCCACGTGTTAGCAACAACGTTCTTTTATTTTATCATAACCACATGACAAAAAGAAATGGCATAGAGCCAGTGAAGTAATGAAGAAGAAATGAAATGGTAATGTTTCCAAAAGCAACTAAATCGCCACTATTACGAATGTATTAGGGCTGCAAGATTCTATTTTTCCTACTTGGAAGTATCGTAAATGATGCAATCCATTACAATCACAACGTTTTGACAAAATAAAACAATAGACCATTTAGTAAATGATCTATATCTCCCCCAAAATACACATTCTTTAAAATTGCCAACATTCATGTACACCAGTAATATTTTAAACAAAAAAAAAAAAAAACCAAAGACAAAAAATTCATGGCCAAAGGTCATTAGTAAATTAGTTATATATCCCCCAATATGCCCATTCTTTCCAAATTCCAACATGCCCTGCCTACAGATGTATCTACTCATAAATATTTGTTCCTTCCCATCAAGATCGAAGAGTGCTCCAACCTCTGGAGTTCTCGATCTAATTTCAAATCCAATCTAGTCTAATTTAAGTTCATTCTCCTTGTCACTATCTCATGGGTACTCGTGTGCCACGAATCATTATATTTGCATAAAGAAATTAGATAGTTATGACTATTAAGATATTTAATTTATTATTCAGTTACGATCAGGGTAAATATTCCTCTTCTTAGGATTGACATTCTGTTGTCTAACCTTTATTGTGCATGACAACTTTTTAGGAAAAGTCATTAATGTTGCTTCCCCACTTTTGTTGTACAAAAAGGATACCCCTTTAGTATTTTCAATAGATTGAAGCAGATGTATAAAGACCAACTTCGAAAACTGCCCAACATGAGAAGAGGTTGCGCAAGAAAAAAGAAAAAAAAAATGCAAGAATATTTACCATGGAAGCAGCCAAAAAGTTACTTGCCTCATATCAATAAGTAAAAGAATAATATAATTTAATTACTTACTATGGCCTTCTCTAAAAATCAGACTAATAGAGATTGTATGATAACTTATAGAAAGGCGAAAACCAATAATCATGCATCTATATTTTGACCTGCAAGACGTCCGATTAATTGTTGGTAATTGCTTTAGTTTTGGAACAGTTATTGGGCTTGTTTCTCGTGCAAGAGTCACATCTTAATGTTGGTGAGTATGCCATGCTATGCCAAATGTCGTGTCATGTCTAACATGGTTTAGCTAAATCTAATGAATGAGAGGCCAGAATAACATGGTTCAGACGAAAAAGATAGTCATATATTTTATCTTTTAAAACACATATATGGTAGATTCAATCTATTAGTTACAGAAAGCAACCATATCTTTTGGAACTAAAAGGTACCAAGGTCTTATGTAAAGAGTGAACCATAAGTTAAAGTTATTTATTAGTTTTTCATTTAATAATTAACCATAAACATAAACCCCAGTTGTAAAGATAAAGAGAAGTGACCCATAAGAAATCTAATATAAAGAGCAATGAAGGGCATCAAATGCTGGTAAATATACTAAAAAATCATCAATAGGATGTTACTAAAAATTATCAAGAGAACATTGTCATTTCAGAATTTTAAATAACGGTGAATACGGATAGAATATTCTTTTGGCTCGATTCAGTGGCTATTCATGGTTTCACTTCAAGAAGATAAGAAACTTGTGTACTTACATTATTTGATAGGGATAAAATAGAATTTAGATGAATTTAAAATAGAGTTCGATTCAAATTATGTTTGTATAAACTAGATTAGATTAGTTTTAATGCTTTGATAAATTTCTAGCCCTAAATTCTTTCTTGAAGCCCCTTTTTCTTCTCTTCTTTCTCCTCCTATTCTCAATATTTTTCTTGTTCGTTGCATCCTACAACACTATCATATATTAATCGTATCAATTTACTAACAAGCTCAAATAGAATAATCAATATGGTAGTGGGATTATTCTTAGGAGATTTTTTGCAGGAAACAGTAAAGTTTATTGATATTTCAGAGAACCATTCTTCTTAGAATGATATGAACTATCATGTGAAAGAATTGTTATTTTGGGACATGTGACCAAAGTTAGTTTCTCAAGGAACTTTTCAGGTTATCTCAGTTATTACTCAACACAAAAAAGAATTAAAGAAACAAAGGTTAAAAAATCAACTGAAAACATTATTGATAGAACTAAGTAAACTGAACTGCTACACCTCGTGAAATCATAGAGATAAACAATACTATGAGCGATTAAAGGAGAAGAAACAATAAAATGAGAAGCACAACCAGTAACATAATAAAAAAGAGCCAAAAAGAGGACCAACAAAATAGAGAGAGATCCAAGTCTCATACCATGACATCAAATTGCTCAGGCTTGGAAACCAGTTGCATGCAGCAGTTATCCACAATAATCTCATTGAACTTGATCCCAGGATATTTTGTGGCAACTTCTCGACAAGATTCAAGAAATAAACCATCGGCAAGCTTCATGATATTGGCTTTGTGCACAGCTGTCACTTTCTTTCTGCTGTTTATATAAGCATACTCAAAAGCATATTTTGCAATGCGCTCAGAACAAAACTTTGTTATCACCTACAGAGGTGCAACATAAAAGATGACCTTCTCAGCCAATGCACAGTAGAAGATATATGCCCTCAGCTTAATTAAGAAGAACAAGCTAAGAAAGAGATTATAACGTAAACATTGAGCAAAAAAGTCATGCCAAAAGCTTCTATTTTAGTTATGGCCATTTCTGATTATTCCATGAAGTAATAAAATCCAATAACAACCAAGTTCCAACCAAGAAAATCAAATTCTCATGACAACTATCACAAGTTCACAATAGATGTCGACATCTCTCGATTCTTTCCAATCAAACTTATTACATTTTGCTTTATTTGACATATCATACAATTCTCTAAAATCCATCTATCAACTTCAGCTTGAAGCTGATATGAAAAAACCATTCTTTGCATTCATAATTGGTATCATCAATTCAAGTAATTTTTTTTCCATCTTCACAGAAGTAACCAGAAAATGAAATCAACCCGAATCACACAACCCTTAGAAGTCACAAACAATTGAAAAGTAGATTATTACCTTGAGGCTTTCGACAACACCGGGAACCACCTCGTGCTCTAGTCCCGAGTATTCCCCTTCAGTATTCTCCCGAATAACAACTATATCAACATTCTCATGGCGCGTAGGGAGCCCTGGTAGATTAAAGCAATTCACGAGGGACGCGTAAAGATCGAGCTCTTTCCTGAGCTGCACATTGAGAGAGCTGACGCCACCGCCTACAGGGGTCCTGAGGCCGCCTTTCAAGCACACCTTGTTCTTCCTGATGGAGTCCAAAACTTCCTGGGGAACTTGCTTCATATTGCCGTGCACCTCATACTTCTCGAAATGGACCGGCGCGTGCATGGCCTCCATCACCTGTTCGACGGCTCCCGTCACGAGGGGGCCGATACCGTCGCCCGGAATGAGGGTAACGGGTCGGGGCGCACCGTCTCCCGGACGGGGCATGTATGTTACGGATCTCTGGGAGGAGAGGAGATGAGAGGAATTCGGGTGGTGGGTGATGACCCGTTTCAGGACGGAGAAGGATCGATGGGACATCTTCCGAGTTTGGGTTTAGGGTCCAAGGGCAGTCTGTCAAATATTGGGTTGGGTGGCGATTGAACTAGAACTCAGAAAGCCACCATGGATTTGCAGTGCGGGTCGGGAGGTAAATGTCGAGCAAAGAAGACGAGAAGTAATTATTTTTATAAAAATGCCTCTATCTTCTTCTTTGTCCAGGAAAGTAGATCATAAAATAGCTTTAGACCTTTCGCGAGTGCTCTGACTTTAGTAAAGGACGGGGTTAAAATTAAATTCTAAAGTCATTGTTTACAGCAAGACAGCGTGGGGCCCACCAATTTGCCTTGGCCACCTTTTTCGAGTCAAGCAGAGGGTATCGCGAGAGAGCCCTACTCTTCTACCCACATAATAGAAAAAGAGCGAGACGAGAATCACATTCCATCTAAAATTAGACTTTAAACAGAAAATTGTTCCATATTTCACTTTAGTTATCCCAATGCTTCCACCGCTTGTGCGAGCCCCCGTCAATTCCTTTGAGTTTGAATGGTTGTAAGAATGTACAGCCCTTATTTCAGACTAACCCTAAAATTTATGAGGCATGCTACAAAATGAGGCAAATCGACAAATTCAACGCCATGTACAAATAGATAAATTTATTGTAAAAGGTAAGTGCTTGTGTGATAGGGATTTTGATAATTGATTTTTGATCGTTAGAGATAAAGTGGCCCTACTTGTGAGAAAAGAATTTAAAAATGGCGGTTGGAATAGTGAAATAACGATCAAAAAATTGATTTTAATTGCCTTAAAATTTGTACCAAACAAGCATTAAGTTTTTAAGGTTTAGAGGTAAATAACAATTATATCCCTACAACCTTAGAAATTATTATTGTTGTATCCATGATTATACCCTATAAATACAGGGCTTTGATTCTTAATAAAATACATACAAGTCTTTTGACTCCTCTATGTTCTCTTTTCTTTTCTTCTCTTTTATAGCATGTTATCAGCACAATATCTTAATTTTTCAAAATTTAATGAAGGTAGTAATTTTTTTTATAAACTATATTTCTCATGTGTATCAAAATTAATTTGGTAACATGTGAATTCTTTTATATACATATGCATTATAACATAAATCATTTTGCGTGTACCAGTTCGCTATGCGTGTGTCAATTCTTGCCTTCCAAGATCAATCTGTGTGTATGAATTCATGTCCGCGACCATAAATTTTAGTGCAATAATCACACAAGATGGACAAACGAATTTTCAGACGTACAGGACTCGAGTACAATTATCACACACATCTTTTCTGACCGGATGACCCACTTTTAATAAAGCAAACACTGCTTTATCAATTTATTTTACAAGATAACAGACAACTCATACAAAATGACAAGATACTTTTAACTTAACATCATCTTTGCAAATCAAGAAGATACCAGATTTGCTGCCAAGGCCAATTCATCTGAATCATCAGAGTCTGATGGTATTATAGTGTTTTCCACCAAGGCATATTGTCTTTTATTTCCTTTTCTTTTTCTTCTTCAAGTTGTTGCTCAAGTCTTTCAAGATAGTCAGGGTCAACAGTGTCAAAAGACCACATGTCTTGAGAATCTGGAAATTGGGACATTGTGGGTTCAAGCTGACTTTTGCTGATGCTTACTGGCTTAAGCTTGTTTCCCTTGTTCTATCTTTTCTTTTCCTCTTTTTCTCGTGAGGTGTGGATTTTCGCATCATGTGTGAAGAATAGTAGAAAGGACATTTTCATTTAACATTTTCCACAGTTTTTCTTTGAGTTGGTGTCCTTCAGGAGTATCTTTTGAGTACTTAGCTGTCTGTCCCAAGCTTTGTGTTGGTCGTCCCAAATATAATTGATTCCAACAATTGTCAAAATGATAGTCTTCTAGGGAAATGATTGGATACCAATTGTGGATCTGGCTAAAGCTTTCCATATGAGCCTGAATATCCAGTTGGATTCTTTGCGCATAGTCCATTGTAAGAGTTTCCCATGGATCATCATCTTCAATCTTAGGCCAAATTTCTGGAGGGATTGTTTGATTAATTTTTGCCATCTTTCTCTGGAATGTTCTGAATTCTTGAGGATATCTTTCCCATTCTTTGTGGAGGTTGAACGGTTGAACCGCATATTTTCGAACATGAGAGAGATGTTTATAATGCCCTGATTCGGTGAAATAACCCTATCTTTGAAATACAAGTGTAACATGAACATTAACAGACGAAGTTCTAAGATCTTTCAATTTTAGATAAAAATCTCGAAATTTTTCTCTCCAACGTGAGGGAGGATAAAACCAATGTTTTAAAAACCGACCCGATCATCGACCCGGAAAAAAGAAAGAGTCAAGGGTTAAAATGTTGAACCGAGGTCGAACCTGAATTGGACCGGTGGCTTATAAAATCAAAATGAAAAATATACATTTATAAAGAAGAGAAAAAATGAAAAGTAAATATTGAAATCAAATCACAAAACAATCAATTACAATCAACCAAGTCAACTGCTACTCAATCCAATCATATAATTTAAAACAAGTTAAATAACTGACTAAGTCAATAATATAAAGTAAACAATAATGTCAATAAGTGAACAGCATGAAAACTTAAATAGTTAAAATTTAAAAGTTTCACATCAACTATCACCAATACATAAAATGTCATGTAATAATTGGAACAAAAAAGTGCACTAAACATAAAATATTAAATAGTTAAATTTCGCCTTTATCATTTTCATCTATAAGCCTCAATCCTTGATCACTTCCACGTTCACATGAACCACCAAAACGATGAATAACATCCATTGTATCTAAATCTCCCATCTCTTGAGTATTAATCTCATCCTTATTTTCATTGTCATCTAAAATACAAAATTACGTAACAATATATTAGATAAAAATACTTGACTAATATTTAAAAAAAAAACAATAAGTTAAGATTATTTACAAACCTTGAACATTATCATCAATTTCATGATCATTAACATTGGAAATTGTATTTTCTTCATAAATAGCATTATCTAAGTCTTCGTACTCGAAATCCTGTGGTGGCACTTCTTCCTCTATCCAACAGTTTGTCTTATCAATACACTCATAATCAACTGGATCAGAAGACCTCTTCTTATAATAACGCCTATAAGGTCGTAAATGAGTAGTAGTTAGATAAAGAAAATATATCAAATAAATGAGTCATTAAAATAAACTCTTGACGTGGTAAAAAGTTTAAGATTATATACCTATTCTTCAATCGCAAATTATACGTAACATAGACAAGATCGTTGAGTCTTTGATGCTCCAATCTATTTCTTTTTTTTTTTGTGTGTGAATACGTTCAAAGACACTCCAATTCCTTTCACATCCTAAAGAAGAAGCTGTTTGACCAAGTATTCGAATAGCTATCTTTTGCAAAGTTGGAGCACTAGATCCACACAATTTCCACCATTCATCTGCATAATTTAATAAAATTAGTTTCAAGCGCTAAGAACTATTAAAATAAACAATAAATAACTAAATACAATTTCTCACCAGATTGTAATGATTTTCTAGTATTACATGCAGATTGCCTTCCAAAACTCCCTTCACGTTCTCGATACATCCTTATCTTCCCCATTGCTTTTGTCTCATCACCACAAATACTTTTGATTTCAAGCAAATTGAATAGACCTTGCATGACTTCTGCTTTTTGACAAAATCCTTCTTCATAAATGAAAGCAGGATTGAAAAAATAAGCTGCTGCATGTATGTTAAGACGAAGATGTTTATCCCATCACTCCTTAATCATATCAGTGTCACTTGCTTTCCTCTTCCCTTTTTCTTGACTTCGTTTTTCTAAAGACACATGTATTTCTTGAATATCCTCTTCTATTTCCTCTCCTCTAATTTCTAAATCTATATAATCATTCCCAAAAGTACAATCATGAGCCTCTTTAGCATCTTGTTTTTTTTAGATATATCCTTAAGAACTCCTTGAAATTTAATTCGAACATCAAAATGAACTTTCTTACATTGAGATATTTGACCTTTAATTCCAGCAAGATGGTATTTCATTCTATTAATTCCCCCACCTTTAAAGCTATTGTTGCAATAAAGATACGTATAACAAACTTTACCGTCAATATCACGACTAGACGAGAAGTGTTCCCATGCAGGATCAGTCTTTGCATGGCTAGAAGGTGTGGAACCTATAGATTGCCTTTCTGAAAACTGAGTATTGTCATCCATCCTAATTCCTAAGTAAAAGAAATTAAAATAACCATAGTTAGATAGAGTACCATTACCAGTAAAATTTTCAAACCAAGAAACCAGTAAGGCAGGAGAAAAAGAGAACAAAACTCAAGTTTCTTTGTTGATGGATAAGTTTGGGATTACACAAAGGCACAAGTACAACCCAAAATCTGACTAACAATTATATAAATTGTTAGATACAGTATAAAAAGGAACTTATTGTGAGAAACCAAGCATAATATTCCTTCAACCTTCCAAACAACAAATTGTACTCCTTTGACAAAAATGGAAAAACAAATTCCAAATAAAAGCCCAGAGACTATTCACTTTTCTTTCATTGAGCTATTTGACACCAACATTTCAGAAGACCAAATTTGTATTTTCTATGGGTAGTAAAATTCCAAGAAACCACCATTAATGAAGCAATTTAGCTTATGTTAAACCTCATCAAAACAAGTCAACAATAACCCAAGAAATGAATAAAGGGCAATATAATAACAGAATTATGTGGAGAAAAGGTTGGGTTTCTGCTCTTCCAAATGCACATTAAAGCTACGCAAACTGGGAAGAAAAAAGTATACAAATTTCAATAAATTTCACATATCAAATATGAAAATTGTTATTCAAAAACTACAAATATATGAAAAGTAAATAATTCTTATTCTTAAATTAATTAGAATCTAGGAGGAAAAGACGAGAAGTTCTGGAAAAAAAAAAGAACACAATGAAAATCAAGGTATTTAGAAACAAACCAACCTGCTTTAGAAGTCCATTAATGGAAGAACAAGATTTAATTGAAGAACAAAGTAGAGGATTTTGGAATTTACCTTCTATTGATGCGGCCTATGAAGATGAGAGAAAGACGGGAGTTTGATTTCAATTGAAATAGGGAATAAGGGTTTTTCTTTCTTTTCACGATTTTATTCTAACCGGTAGCGGGTTACAGGTTTATAAAAAACCGGCCGGTCCAATGGGTTCTCAAACGGTTTTTTAATTAAAAGGTTTTCAAAGCTAACCGGACCAGATTTCAAACCGGTTCCCGATTTTCCCGGTTGAACCAGCCGGTCCGGTCCAGTTTTCAAAACATTAGATAAAACCATTCAAAAAATCTTACAACATCATTTTTTGGGTGAGAAATGAATCCTAAATAATCTTTCCAGAGCTGTGAAGTTTTCTGAGAGCCATGAAACCATGGTATTAGCATTAAAACAGATTGCAATTTGATGTATCTCAAGAAGATACCATAGAAAACACAAAAGTTCTTTTCGATTTTTTTTTAATTTGTTCTGGATTAAAATAAAAGAGATTTAAAAATGGATATTTTGGGTGAAAATCCAGTCCACCAAAAAGATGGATCCCATTTTGTCTAAAAACAACAGATTGATATTTTAGCATGAGTTCCTTCGATCTTAAGTGGATGGTTTTGTTTCTGATGAGAGTTTGGAGTTCGGGAGAAAAATTCTGGATGGGAGGCATTTGTGAGGACGAATTCTTCATGCAAATGGCAGGGATTTGTGGTTGGATAGAAAGTTTGTTCTAGAGAGTAAATCGGATAGAAAATTGTGTTTGCCTTTGATATGTTTGACCTCAAAGTCAAAGTTGGAAAACCATTCCGCCCATCTTAAAAGCTGTGAATTTGGAATCTGCTTCTTTTTGAAATTCAGCATTTGATGAAATGCCGTCATGTCCATTTATATCAGAAATTTGTGACCAATGAGGTGGAATTGGAATTCTTCAATCCCTCGCTTTATAGCAAGAATTTCTTTGAATGTAGAATGGTAATTTTTCTCCGATTCTCTGAACATACCACTCTTGTGGCCACATATTCTTCTCTCACCATTCTTTTCTTCTAGAAGCACTGCTCCCAGTATAAATCACTCGTATCTGTTTGTACAATTCTCTTTCCATCAGTGGGAATTTTTAGTACTAGAAGATTATGGGCTTCTTGTTTGATCCTTTTGATGGCCTGAGTTTGCCTGGATGACCATTGCGGAGGATTTTTCTTTAGCATTTCCTGTAGAGGTCGTATAATATGGGCCAACTGTTTGAAAAAATTAGTCATGTAGTTTACTACGCCAAGAAATTGTTGGACCTGTTGTTTCATCAAATTTTCATCAGGAAATTTGAAGAGCTCTTGAGCAATGTGTGGCTGAAATGAATAACAACCATTTTTTATATGCATTCCAAGAAAATCAATTTCAGGAACTACGATGATCCTTTTTCTGTGACAACATGATTCCGTATTCTGTAATAATTTCTGTGAACCTCTGGAGTAGTAACTCATGAATATCCTTATTCTCAGGAAACAACATAATATCATCAATATAAATCAATGCTGTTTTCATTAGTGGCTGAAAGATTTTTACCATTGCCTTTTGAAATAAGGAAAGTGTCGTTTTAAGACCAAAAGGCATAACCGTCCACTGAAAATGTTGATTGATTATACAGAATGTTGTCTTGTGCCTTTCTTCTGGTTTGACCTCCAGTTACCAGAAACCCGCTTTCAGATTGAATTTAAAAAAGAATTTTGCTTTTGCCAGGTTTGCAAACATGGTTTTCTTGTGTGGGAGAGGAAACTTATCATCTGCAAGAAAATGATTCAACGGCTTATAATTAATGACAAGTCTTAATTTTCCTCTGAGTTGCTCACTTCTTTTGTTAACATAGAATGCTTGGCACGCCTATTGGGATGTAGTGGGTTCTATAAGTCCTTCTGACTATAATTGAGCCAATTCCTTTGTTGCAAGCTCCAAATGTTCAGGACTCATCCCCATGTGACTTGCTTTTGTTGGATTGACATCGTCATTTCTTTTAAATGGTAACGTTATAAAAAAGTCTGGGTTTTTCCAAAGAGGCTTTATGCATTGGCAAGGAATTCTGCACAAGAATCTCTAATAAAGGTTTCCGTTATGGTTGGTATCGTAAGGGTAAAATACGTGATTGGTTTAATGTAAGGGATAAAGTAGGATTTGAATTTGAGTCCATTCGAAAGAGGCCTAACTCGTCTTTCCTATAACTGTTTGATCACATCAAAACCAATGACAAGATCTTTACCTGGTAATGATGACCAAGTAGTTTGTGGGAAATAATTAGTTTGGGGAATAATTGGAAGGTTACTGGTTTACCAATGAGTTCCATGGAAAAGTATTCATTATTGACCGCTTGAAAGATCTTTTGTTAGGATTTCCACATATTTTTTGGGAGTATGGTTGGGTTAAGGATTGAGGATGTCGCTCCTGTATCAAGTAATGCTGTAACGATAATGGGTCTTTCATACCTTCCCGCAAAAGGCTGAATGTCAATCATTGGTACCACCAGGGAAAGGTTTATGACCTGCATTCCAAAACATTCTTGCACACTTTCATCACTGCTCTCAGTAATATCATGACTTTGAGTATCATAATAATATTCAAGAGCAAAGACAGTTTCTGCCTTTCTGGTAACTGTTGTTCTTCCTCTGAAAATAATGATTCAAAATCTTCCTCATCGAGATCAACTTGAATTGCCGAAAGGATCTAATTGAGAATTTCGTCTTTTCTTTTGCCGGAACAATTTTTTGCAAAATGACCTTTTCTGCCACAAATAAAACATCTATTTCTTTTCCTCGGGGAAACTTTTTTCTGAAAAACTCTTTTTGGGGGAAAAGTTTTTTCTTTTCTTAAAACTTCTACTTCTGAATTTTCTAGGCTTTGAGCATCCACATTCCTTTTTGATATCTCTACATTTGATTTTTAAATTTGGCAAATCACAGGCTTTGCCAAATTGTTTCCCATTTATGTTGAAGTCTTTAAAGAATTCTCTTTGGTTGCAGAGTTTTTTCAGGGTTTTTAATACGCAATTGTGAAGTTCTCCAATAGATGTTGAGATAACGCCTGTCCTTTGAGCTCCATCACTCTACGGTTTTCTTAACCAAGGAGTTGTGGAAGAGATTCAAGATATGCCTGTTTGAGATTAGTATCATCAAGTCCTCCAAGGATGTAGTATCATTTCTGACTTCTTTAAAATGTTTGTCCAAATCTTTTGGCTTGTAAGAACGACATTTTAATTGGAAGAATTCATCACGAGCCTTTCTTTTGCATGATCTGATTTTCCACAAAACTCCCAATGTTGATTATCAAAGAAGTTGTCAAGATCGTGAGTATTTGCCCATTGGCTTTGTCTATAGCTTCCAAGGGATATGAACCATTCTTTCATGAGACCGATAAGCCTGGCTAGAACTCCTCTGATGACCATATTATACATCATATCAGGTTTTGTTAGTTCTGCAGTACCATTTGCCAACATTTCTTGTAACCTTGATCTCCATTGAGAAGGTGGTATGTCATCAAAAGTGAACTTGACAGATAGATTACTATGTTGGGGATAATAATTATTTGTAACTGTCTGGCCTTCTTCTATGTCAGGCAAATCTTCATCTTTGTGTTTCCCAGAGTGTGTTCCACCGGATGATTCTTCAACTTTTGAACCCCTTTGTGTTTTATCGGGAATATATAAAGGATTGTAATATTCATCAAAAGAAGATTTATAGGACTAACAGCTGGTGTCATTGGATATGAAAATGGGTGAAGGTTGGGGTATGGTTGGGTTTTGGATTTTACATCTTTCTAGGAAGGTGGAAATTGGGTTTTTATCATCATTTGTGATGGTTTTTGGGAAAAGTTGTGCATGGGTTCTGATAGTTTCTGTGGTTGTCTCCTTGTGACTTTGGGTAGACTTGTTTTTCTTTCATATTCTTCGGGGGTGAACAAAAATGCAATTTTATAGTTTGGTATTTTTTCTGAGGTGGCTAGGTTTTGTGTTGAGGATTGTATTGATGAGGAAGAAGGCCAATTTGTGCTGGAAGGGAAAAAGGCTTGGGATTCCATATCAGTTAATTGATTTTTTAACTTCTTGATTTTCTTTTCTTGGTCATCAAATGGGAGTCGTTTGGCTAGAAGGGTTATGATTTCCATTGTGAACTGTCTTTATTCTTTGTTTACGGGCTTCAATGGGGGAGATTAATGTAGCAGCATGTTTTCTTAAGAGTCCTTTCAATCCTTTGCTAACTTTCGTCTATCCTTTTGATGAGTGAATTCTGTCTTATGACATTTTCAGATTGCCTGATCGGAATGGAATTTGATGTGCCGGGTTTGGTTGGTTGCCCGAAGGGCTATCTGATTTGATCAACTGCCTAAGCCGTAGCGCGCTCAGTACTGCTTCTGCTGGAGAAATTTTATCAACTGATCGATCAACTTTTCTGGTATTTGGATTTTTTACTTTCCACATGTGATCTGACTGATCCTTATCAAAATTTTCCATAGGAATGAGATTTGTTGGAGGATGAAACATAGCTATAGGTGCTACACTAGCATGTAATTACTCTGGGTCCTCATCATGATCCTTCCAATCCCATTGTTTATACTTTCAACAATAATTGTCTTCGTCATGATCAGCCCATCCAGATGGAATTATTGGTTCATCTGCTCTAGTTGGAGGAGTAAATGTGACATAATAATCAAATTTTCCGGAGGGTTCTTCAAGCAACCCAACAAAAGGTTCATTATTTTCAAATGCCCTGTGAAATCTTTGTTGAGTTTTTCACGATCTCCTTCTCCTCGAGGAGTAGGCTCATCATTAAATTCAGTGCTCAGACAACAGCTGCAAGAACAGACATTCCAAAAATCATGGCCAGAATCATCAGTTCTAGCATATATAGGTTTTCCATTTGAATTAAAGGCATAAATAGGTATATTTTTTGTGAATGTGAATTAGGTTGGAAAGCATTGTGGTATTTTTAAAGTTTGGTCCTTCTTAAAATAGATCTCAACAGATCCATCAGATTTCTTTCTGAAATATTGTTGGGTGGATTGTATGGGAGCAAATTCTTTGGCTTATTTGTGGGATTGTTAATAGCTTGTAATCCAAGACTCGCGAATAAGTTTAGCAAGTTCAGCTTGAGGGATTTGTCTTAGAACATAGGTGCAGCTAGGAACATGTTCGGTGTGAAGTGGAACATCTTCCGTCCCTTGGGGAATAGAGAAATCTAAGGAATAATTTTGAATTTTGCAAACCATCTAGTAATGAAGAGTTGCATCATATGTGACTGAAGATGGTATAGCTCCAACCATATGGATCTGGACTTTTAAAGTAGAAAGGAGTTGCGGATCTAAAATAGGTATGTCGCAGTTTGGAAACATGGTTACAAGGATAGTTCCTGCATTTAGAGTGGTTTATACAGTTCCTATGCACGCATGTTGGTATTCTGCAAATCTTGTGTCAAGTAGTGCAATTCTTGAAACTGGGAGGAGACCCTTTCTTCCATGAAGGGTAAGAGCAAATCTTACAGCTCCGAAATGGAGGTATGTATATCGTTCTGATAACCAGACATTTGGAAAATGGGGTAGAATCTCCAAAGTGGCAAACTGTTCTTGTTCTGTGACAGGAATGAGGTGTTGATCAAATTTTGTAGCTTGTACAAATTCTTTTACTTGAGCCTTTCAGGGAGAAATTAGGCTTCGAACAAATTTAGAGAAAGATTGTCGTGGTTTTGAGTAGGCTAGATATGGATTTACAAGAAGAAGGCAAGTAGGAGTTATTTTATCTAATTCAACTAAGTAGGATTTCTCATAAAGATAATCCATCTTAGAAGAGGTGGATTTTCTGAAGGAAAATAAAGAGGAGAGAGATAGAATAGCAAGAAGAGATGGAGTGAGGGTAGTAATATGATGTTGTGAGAGATTTTCAGAAGTCATTAGGAAGCTATTATTCTCACTAGTACCATTAAACCAATATTTCTTACCATACTATCTATCTCTTAGTCTATAAAGTTCTACTCTAGAATAAAGATAGAGGCTTCATTTTATATAGATCAATCTACAATATTCTCCTCAGTCATTTTTCCTTTAATATGATAAAGGATTGGGAATAGTTGGTCGTGACAATGTCGCGAGTCTATCCCTTCTTTTTTTTCAGACCAATCAATAGTTCAAGTCACACACTCTCATAATCCATTTTCTCTTCGTAGAATTCTCTTCAACCAGTGTATGGACAGCTATCTCTTGAGCACAGGTTTAGGTTTGGCCTCAATGGGAAAAGAAAATGGAGCACCTAACAACGCATCTTCACAGACTAAGAACTACTACCGCTAAGTTATATCCCTTCCCTGCCCCCATCGAGAAATAGAACTAACTAATCATAAGTCAAAGGGTCGAGAAAAAAGTCCTTTCATTAAAAGTCAGAAAAACCCTGCTATGTTACTTTAACAGAACATGTAAGCCAATTAGAGAGAATGGATCTAATACCAACTAGAGAGAAGTGCAGCCCAAGTATTCTAGCCCACAACAAACAACCAGATTTGAGGCATACAAATAAAGGGCCTGACTTTTAGGATTGCAAATCTTCCTGGCGGATTGTTTAGTCTGTAGCACAATTTTTGATGCTAAGGGACCCTTGCTTTTGATGGCCAAGCTCCCACGCATGGGCTACATTCAGCCAATGGAAAAAATGCCCATTGGTTGTGTGGTGCATGTGCAACCAAAAAATAGGCCCATCCCGATTTATGGGGGTAGAAAATTCTGCTTTTTGTAATTTTGGAGCAACTTTGGGGCATTTTGAATATCTTCTAGGGCTCGTTTTTAGGGCATTAAATACCCTATTTCTCATATTGAATGCCCATTCATTCATTGTTTATTTAAGACACCAGATAGAGAGAAAATAAGGCAAAAATAGAGGACAAAAATAAGCCAAGTTGAGAGATTTTGGGTAAAATTAAGAAAAAGCCATTGAAACCCTCAAGAATCCAACCAAAAGAAGAGTTTTATCTTTAGTCTTGTATTTTCATCCATTATTTTCTATAAACTTGTAATGTATTTCTCTATCTCTTTTCCTTTCTATCATTTGTATACAATGAGCTAAAATATTTAAATGTTGAAATTTATGATGTAGCTTGACCTAGTTCTATTAATTTCAATTTTTGCTACAAAATGTTAAAATTACTTATGTTCTTGTGCATTTACTATTGTGCTTTAATGCCTATCATTTATGTGGGTAGTAGATAATTGTATTGAATGATTTATGAAATTATTGAGAGATTATATATTGTGTATATTAGACCAAAATAGTAAATGCCTTAGGTTCTTGTAGGAGATGGAGATCCTAGGTGACCCATGAAGCTATTCTCATAAAAGTTTAATGCGATTGATTGTGTTTTAATCATCAGAAAGATATAGTAGGTTAAATCAGATAGTTAGGGCTAAGTTCACTCAATGTAGGTAATTGATCAAAATAGAAATATTGGATCTAACAAGATAACCAAGTAATTTACTTTTTGGTTTATTATGAAATTAAGTAGACGACGGTTAAGTGAAATCATGAATTCCAACTCTTTCATAATCCAAAATTTCAACAACTTTTTAAAATTCTTGTTTTCGTTATTTTAATTGAACTTCAAACCATTTCTCTTTCACTTTCAAAATCTAAATTCAATTGTGTGTATTTAATCATCAGAATTGAATTAACTGTAGTGAAATTAAAAGAAAGAATTTCTTGTGAGATCAATAATTTGGACTAATTAATCCAGTTTATTGGTTGACCGCAGCCCGTGCACTTGTGATTTACATTTCTAGTATCAAATTGAGGATTGGCAAAGCTTGAGAGCTGCAATGATATGAACTTGGCAAAGATATGAGTCATGCAACCATGAGGTCAGAATATCTTTTAGTGGAGCTCAATAAGTCCCTAGACCACAGAATGGTGTTGAGGAGCTAGCCTCTTCCGTTGAAGCCTTGAGGATGGAGAGCAAAGCTTTGAAGATGAAGATGAAGATGAAGATGAAGGAGTTGAAATAAGAGGTTTCCTAGATGAATGATCAAATAGCCGTCACCTCTTCCTTTAGGGAAATTTTGAAGGAAATGCTCTAAGGCAGAGAAGTTGATATGAAAAACCTCCGAAAGGTTTAACCTTCCTTGCAAAAAGATCTCCTTTCTAACCAATGAAAAAAGATGTGGAGTGGCTGAGGACCAAAGAAGATTAGATCTTACTCCCCTCCAATCAAACTTCAGAGTAGAGGGTGTTGGAAAATAAGGGGTTGGAGAAGAAACAATAACAAAATTATAGAAACAAAATGAATAGAAATCACGAAATACGTTAAGAACGAATTTGAGGCTTGAACACGAGATCGTTGTCCTCAAACTATATTTGCCCCCTCTCAGGATTGAATGAGATGCTTAAGGATTTTGACAAATGGTTTGTAGAATTATATCAAGCATTATAAAGGATTTAACACCAAAGTATAAGTGCAATCCTCCAAAATTTTAAGAACACAAAGGAAGATCTTGAATATGAATGTAAATCAATAGTTTGATTCAATATGGAATGATATATGGATCTCAAGATGTTTTCAATGATTCTAATAATGTTTGTGTTGATCATTCATCACCTATTTATAGGTCTCAATCAATGCATCACGAAATGGTACCAGAACAAGATGAAAAGTGTCAACTTTTAGTTCAAAACAGCTCCCAAGTTTCAAATTGAAAAATCAGCCAACGGCTATTTTTTAACGCTATGCGTACGCATAGTAGAAGCAAAATTTAATTCTGATTTTGTCAAAATACATCTCGCGTACGCACAAAATTAAACATGTGCGTACGTGTAGGTAAAAAATCAAATTTTGCATTTTTCAATTTTTTTGATTCTACCAATTCCACAATTGAGCCCAACAATAAGTCCATTATCATTCCATTGATTTTGAACAAATTTTCGACAACCCCCCACTTGTTCAAAATCAATACGATCACATATTCAAAAAGACGACACTTATGCATATGGATTAGTTATCTTTCGATTTGAATCTAACCATAGTGTAATTCGAACAAAGTAAAGTCGGAATTAGAGGTAACATGGAAGCTTTGAACCAATTATTCCTTGTGACAATACCGGTAAGAACACACACATAAGTATTACGTTTTCTCAAGTTCCTCAACTCGCTTAGCGCTTTTATGGCCTTGCGCTCATCCTATTCAATGAACTTTTAAGAGGGAAACTCCAACTCTCTATTGAGGAACCACCACCTTGAAGTTCATTTAGGTGAAGTTCTTCCAGTATCTTTTTTACTTTTAGAGATTCTTGTATTTTAGTACTGAACTTCATTAAGAGTTTTAATGCTCAACCCTCACTTCAGTAACAACCAGCATTATTTAATTAGAATAGGGTCATTGCGGATTTAAATAATGCTACAACTATCCACATATCCAATGACTTGTTGTTACCCTTTGAACTCGTGGATTACCTTTTGAGTAATGACAAGTAGGATTGCCGTCATTGGTGGACCTTTTTAATTAAGGAGTTTCAACCCCACCCTACTCGAAGTAGACGCCACTAAATCTCTATTTAGTGCTTTAGTTAAAGGATCCGCTAAATTCTCAATTGACTTTACATAATTTAGGGAAATTATTCCATCTTTGATTAATTTCCTTATGTAGTCATGTCTCAGACTCATATGTCTAGTCTTTCTATTGTATACCTCGTTATATGCCTTTGTTAACGTGGCTTGACTATCACACATGATAGGTATTGAAGAAATATTCTTTGATCCCAAAGGTATCTCATATAAGAGATCCTTAAGCCACTCAGCCTCTTTCCCGGTATCCGATAAAGCTACAAATTCAGATTTCATGGTCAAGTGTGTTATACATGTTTGTTTCTTTGATTTCCAAGAAACAGCACCTCCCAACCCGAAGTGGATTTACTTTCACCCGTGCTAGATATCCAACTAGTATCGGTAAATCCTTCCAATATCGCCGGGGATTTAGTATATTGTAGGCCCAAATTCTTGGTTTCTTTAAATATCCAAGAACTCTCACAATAGCCTTCCAATGATCATTACTCGGATTGCTAGTAAACCTACTAAGTTTACTTATTGCATAAGCTATATCCGGTCTTGTGCATTGAACAACATACATAAGACTCCCTATAGCACTTTTATATTCTGATTGAGCAATCGCCCTTCCATCATTCTTTATTAGTTTTGAACTTGGATCAATCAGGGTACTACATTCCTTTATGTTCAAATGTTTGAACTTATTTATCACATTCTCAATATAATGTGATTGACTTAGATAGTAACCCCCACTAGTCTTTGTGACTTTGATACCTAAAATGGTATCCACTTGTCATAGATCCTTCAACTTGAATGTGGAAGAAAGAAACCTTTTTGTTTCTTCTATTCCATCCATGTGATTACTCATAATCAGCATGTCGTCAACATACAAGCATATAAATGTCACATAATCATCACAAACTTTAAAATATAAATATTTATCAACGCTATTATTTTTAAGCCCGAATGATATATTGTTAAGTCAAACTTCTCATGTCATTTCTTTGGTGCTTGCTTCAGACCAAATAAAGATTTCACCAACTTGCACACTTTATGTTCATTTCCAGGTAGGGAAAACCCTTCGGGTTGTTTCATATAGACTTCCTCATCGAGATCTCCGTTTAGGAATGCCGTCTTGGCATCCATTTGATGAACATGCAAGTAATTTATTGAAGCCAAGGCGAATAATATCCTAATTAATGTTATTCCAGCTACCGGTGCATAAGTATCAAAACAGTCGATTCCTTCCTTTTGTCGATATCCTTTGGCTACTAATCTAGCCTTGAAGGTATTTAAGGATCCATCAACATTGTATTTTCTCCTAAATACCCATTTGCATCCAATAGGCTTGGATCCCGGTGGTAAATCAACAAGTTCCCAAGTATTATAGGACATTATCGAATCCATTTCGTCCTTAATTGCATCTTTCCAAAATGTGCTATCACGAGAAGCCATAGCTTTTTTATAAGTCTTAGAGTCGGTTTCTACTTGTAGAACAAAAGGACTTGTTCTCACAACATTCAACTAATTTCCCTCTACTAAGTAAAAGGAGATAAGTTGATAATCGATTTCATCCGATCCCAAAGACTTCTCAACTCGAGTTCTCTTGCTTCTTCGTGGTTCACTAGATTCATCAACATCCTTAGAAGATATTTCATCATGTGTTCCACTTGAGTTAGGGATATTTTCAAATTTTCCCTCAATTCATTATTCGAAGATAACGAATCCTCAAAGAAATCCACATCGTTGGATTCGATAATCATATTGGACTCCAAATTTAGTAATCTATAAGATTTACTATTGTTTGCATATCCAACAAATGCACATTTAATGCCTCTTGGACCCAACTTGGTCCTATTAGGATTCGTGTTCTTGTAATAGGCAAGACACCCCCACACTTTGAAGTATCCAATGTTCGATTTTCTTTCTTTCCATAATTTATAAGGAGAAACCTTAGTATATTTTGAAGGAATCCTATTAAGTATTCTACATGCACTTAACAACGTTTCACCCCACAAGTTAAATGGCAACTTAGCATGAAAAAACATGGCATTTATCATTTCTACAAATGTTCTATTTTTTCATTCAGCCAAGCCGTTTTGTTCGGGTGTCCTAGGTGCAGAACATTAATGAATAATTTCATGTAGTTCACAAAATAAATTAAAATCATTGGAAAAGTATTCACCACCTCTATTACTCCTTAAAATTTTAATTTTCTTTCCTAAATAATTTTCAACCTCATTCTTGTATGTTTTAAACATGTCAAATGCTTCACTTTTATGTTTTATCAAATAAACATATGTATATCTAAAAAAGTCATCTATAAAAGTTATGAAATATTTATTTCCACCTTTAGTTAACTTACCATTAAGTTTACATATATTAGTATGAATTAATTCTAAAATACTAGAGGTTCTCTTAACACTTTGATATGATTTTTTAATCATTTTAGATTCTACACATATTTTGCATTTATGTTCATCATTTTCATCATATGAGATCAAGTCATATTTTTTCATGCATTTCATTGTATTTCTACCAACATGACCTAATCTAGCATGTCATAATGAAAATAAATTCACAACATAAGCAAAATTACTTTTATTTATTTCATTGTCAACGGTACATAATTTGACCATTCCTTCACACAAATAGCCTTTTCCAACAAATTTCCCATTAAGTGATAGTACAAGTTTGCCAAACTCATAAACACATTTGATGCCCTGTTTTCCCAAGAGATTGCCACTAACTAGGTTCCTATTCATATCCAGAACATGTAGTACATTAGTTAGAGTAACGATTTTCCCAGAAGTGAAGATAATGTCTACACCTCCTTTTTCAAACACATTAGACTGCATCTTGTTACCCATTTGAATCTCTTGTTCTCTATCCACTTCTTGATAAGTTTTGAACAAAGATTTATCATATGATACATATACCGTAGCACAAGTATCATACCACCACCTGGGAACATTTCCTTTGATTGCGTTTACTTCACTTATGATGGCCACAATTTTGTTATCTTGGATGAAATTTACTTTGACCTCGAAGTTATTTTGTTTTCGGTACCTACAATCCTTGGCATAGTGACCAAATTTTTCGCACACAAAACAACCTCCTTTTGTCTTCTTCTTGGATTTGTTAAAGTTTCTAGAAGGCTTCCTTTTATTGGATTTTGCTGACGGTTCTATTTTTTCCACAGCATTTGCTTTGGAAGAGCCCTCATGAGAATTTTCAGTTTTATCACGTATTCTCGACTCCTCTTCTATTCGAAGATACTTTTGCAATTGTTCCAAAGAATAATATTCGGAATTATGCATGATCTTCTTCCGGTATCCTTTCCAAGTTCCGAGAAGTTTAGCAATTATAGCCCCCACTTGAAAGGTCTCTGGTATACCAATTTTTACCGCCTTTAATTTGTTGACAATCACTTGCAACTCATGCACTTGGGGAAGAAGAGAGATATTTTCTAAGAATTTAAAATCAAAATACTTAGAAATCAAAAATTTCTTTGTACCTTTTTCTTTTGCCTTGTACTTACTTTCCAATGCTTCCCAGATTTCTTTCGTCGAAGTTGCATTGGTGTATAGATCATACAAACGATCCGACAATGCATTCAAGATGTGGCCACGGCAAATCAATTCATCTTCTTGACCTTTTTGTGTCTCGATCTTGATTTTTCGAATTCTCCATTCGTTGGTTTCGAGAAAGGCGCCAAATCTAAATCAAGAATATAAAAAATCTTCAATGCCATTAAGAGGAATTTCAACTTGTCTTGCCATCGCGTGAAGTTAGTCTCGTCAAAACGATCCAATCTAACCAGATCTTGATTCATGAGTTTGATGGTTGCCATAATTGTATCATTCTCTATCGCAGAATATAGCTTGAGATTGTTGAAAAATAAGGGGTTGGAGAAGAAAAAACAACAAAATTATAGAAACAAAATGAATAGAAATCACGAAATACGTCAAGAACGAATTTAAGACTTGAACACGGGATCGTTGTCCTCAAACTATATTTGCCCCCTCTCGGGATTGAATGAGATGTTTAAGAGTTTTGACAAACGGTTTGTAGGATTATATCAAGCCGTGTAAAGGATTTAACACCAAAACACAAGTGCAATCTTCCAAAACTTTAAGAACACAAAGGAAGATCTTGAATATGAATGTAAATCAATAGTTTGATTCAATATGGAATGATATATGGATCTCAAGATGTTTTCAATGATTCTAATAATGTTTGTATTGATCATTCATCACCTATTTATAGGTCTCAATCAATGCATCACGAAATGGTGCCAAAATAAGATGAAAAGTGTCAACTTTTAGTCCAAAATAGCTCCCAAGTTTCAAATTGAAAAATTAGCCAACGGCTATTTTTAACACTCTGCGTACGCATAGTATAAACCGTGCTTACGCATAGTAGAAGCAAAATTTAATTCTGATTTTGTCAAAACACATCTCGCGTACGCACAAAATTAAGCCGGTGCGTACGCATAGTGTTAAAAACAACCTCCTTTGGCCTCGAAGTTATTTTGTTTTCGATACCTACAATCCTTGGCATAGTGACCAGATTTTTCACACACAAAACAACCTCCTTTTGTCTTCTTCTTGGACTTGTTAAAGTTTCTAGAAGGCTTCCTTTTATTGGATTTTGCCGACGGTTCTATTTTTTCCACAGCTTTTGCTTTAGAAGAGCCCTCATGAGAATTTTTAGTTTTATCACGTATTCTCGATCCTCTTCTATTCGAAGATGTTTTTGCAATTGTTCCAAAGAATAATCTTCGAAACTATGCATGATCTTCTTCCGGTATCCTTTCCAATTTCCGGGAAGTTTAGCAATTATAGCCCCCACTTGAAAGGTCTCCGGTATAACAATTTTCATCGCCTTTAATTTTTTGACAATCACTCGCAACTCATGCACTTGGGGAAGAAGAGGGATATTTTCTATGAATTTAAAATCAAAATACTTAGAAATCAAAAATTTCTTTGTACCTCGTTCTTCCGCCTTGTATTTACTTTCTAATGCTTCCTAGATTTCTTTCGTCGAAATTGTATTGGTGTATAGATCATACAAACGATCCGACAATGCATTCAAGATGTGGCCACGGCAAATCAATTCATCTTCTTGACCTTTTTGTTTCTCGGTCTTGATTCTTCGAATTCTCCATTCGTTGGTTCCGGCAAGGGCGCCAAATCTGAATCAAGAATATAAAAAATCTTCAACGCCGTTAGGAGGAATTTCAACTTGTCTTGCCATCGCGTGAAGTTAGTCTCGTCAAAACGATCCAATCTAACCAGATCTTGATTCATGAGTTTGATGGTTGCCATAGTTGTATCATTCTCCATCGCAGAATATAGCTTGAGATTGTTGAAAAATAAGGGGTTGGAGAAGAAACGACAACAAAATTATAGAAACAAAATGAATAGAAATCACGAAATACGTTAAGAACGAATTTGAGGCTTGAACACGGGATCGTTGTCCTCAAACTATATTTGCCCTCTCTCGGGATTGAATGAGATGCTTAAGGGTTTTGACAAACGGTTTGTAGGATTATATCAAGCCGTGTAAAGGATTTAACACCAAAGCACAAGTGCAATCCTCTAAAACTTTAAGAACACAAAGGAAGATCTTGAATATTTACATCAATAGTTTGATTCAATATGGAATGATATATGGATCTCAAGATGTTTTCAATGATTCTAATAATGTTTGTATTGATCATTCATCACCTATTTATAGGTCTCAATCAATGCATCACGAAATGGTGCCAAAATAAGATGAAAAGTGTCAACTTTTAATCCAAAACGGCTCCCAAATTTCAAATTGAAAAATCAGCCAACGGCTATTTTTTAACACTATGCGTACGCATAGTATAAACCGTGCGTACGCATAGTAGAAGCAAAATTTAATTTTAATTTTGTCAAAATACATCTCACGTACGCACAAAATTAGACCTATGCGTACGCATAGGCAAAAAATTAAATTTTGCATTTTTCAATTTCTTTTAATTCTACCAATTCCACAATTGAGCCCAACAATAAATCCATTATCATTCCATTGATTTTGAACTAATTTTCAACAGAGGATTCGCCTCAATGCGAGTATGAAGAATGCAACTGAGATAAAGATCAATGTCATTTCTTACGAGTAATTTTTTTTTTTCAAAAAACGTATTTTGCAATAGTGTTATAAAGAATAAGGAAAAATTTTGGGTTTACGTGTAATATTATTTTATTGAAAAATATGTGATTGAAATGAGGTCAATTTACTGTTGAAAAATGTATTTTGATAGAAAAAATGGAGCTCAAACAAGTTATAAATAAAAAAATACTGCTATATATTAATTTGTGGTGGTATATAAACTAACTACTACATAGAAATTTTTTAACAATTCTTTCACTATTACGATCAACATGTAGAGGACCAGCGTCTTTATTAAGACATAAATGTTGTTGCTTCTATCCATGAAAAGGATTTCACATCATGTTCCTTTTGCACACAATACAAAGAAAACAAATACTTTCATGACCTTTATACAATTCAACATTGCCTAATCTCGCTGATACTTCTTGAATTTATTATTTACTATTTTCGAGTCACTTAAACAACTAATAAGTTAACATCTTTCAAAAAAATAATTTCACAGACCAAAATACATATAAAATTTTCATAAATTGTACCCTCAATTAACTGAAAAATAACCAGTGCCCAACTCTATAACAATCTTCAATATTTTCCCACAATTCGAAAGCAATATACTATCAATGAAGTGTAAAAAATTACAAAATGGAAACAGTAATAAGAAAATTAGAATTCGACGATAATTTGCAAATCACAATCAATTAAAATATTATATTACCTTACTTAGTTTCTTTGTGTTACTATCACAAGCCCAGAGGCGAATCCAGGATGTTGAGCTAGCACGGGCGGTCGTAATAAAATATTAAGAGCTCGTTTGATGTCATTTTTTTGCAAAAAAATGTATTTTGAAATAGTAATTTGATGGAGAATGTATAGTTAAAAATAATATAAATTTTTGAATTTACGTGTAATATTATTTTATTAAGGCCCCATTTGGTAGGAGTTTTTTGCCCCAAAAAATTGATTTTTTGACCATTATTTTACTATTCAAGTCGTAATTTTTGACTTCTTCTCTCACATGTGGACCCCACTTTTCTTCTAACGGTCAAAAAATCAATTCTCAAAATCCCTACCAAACGGACCCTAAAGAATATTTGATTGAAAATAAATAAAAGAAAAATGTATTCTGAACTAAATGGGAATCAAACAAAACTTAAAATTTAAATAAAATAATTATTTTGTTGAAATTGAACATATATAATTTTGTTATAGAATAAATCGTACTCACCAAATAATATTATTGCTTTGTATAATTTAAAGGAAGAGCATGGTGTTTGAATTTTTACAATTGCATAAAAACCACTAAAATCTTACATATATTATTTTGATAAATTTTGTATCACAACTTATCAAGTGTCATAGTGGTTAAGCTTTCATTATGTCCTAGAAGAGCTCACAGGTTCGATTCTCTATTGGCCCCTTTCCTTATTTCAATGGTTTTTTGTCAAAATTGTATAACTAAAAAAACAAAAGGAAGTGCCAACCAAAGATTCGAACCCGGGACATCAAAGAAGCAAAAAGTAGCACCAACCAACTTGGCTAGAAGCAATATTTGGAAAAAAATAACTTACCAATAATATATACTATATATTTGTCTGTTCTCAGCCAAAAAAAAAAAAAAAAAAAAAAGAGGCTCCTTGCAGATCCAGCACGCGCGGCCACGAGGGCTCGCCGAGTGCTGGATCCACCGGTGCACAAGCCGGTTGGGGATTGAGATGAAATTGTAGGAAGAATCTACAAATTAGTATGTCAATTTTTTACCGCATTCACGATAAGTTTATTCTCTCCTCCAAATATTTTTGCAAGATTAAATAAATGTATGATTGAAAATAATTGTGGAAATATTGAGAATATTTTTGGGTTCAATTGTTTGAGAATAGACGTTATTGTTTGCAAAGGGACGGGGAAATATGTTGAAGAGGTAATTCATAATAATGAAAAACGTATATTTTATGCATTAGTTGTTTCCTTTTACTTATTTATTGGGTGTAGCTTTTAAATTGACTATATTTTGTGGGTTGGACAAGTCCTTTTTTCTTTTTCTTTAAAAAAAAAAATCCCCTTTGATTTTTTTAAACTTTAACTTTAGGGAAAATTGCAGCAACAGTCCTAGACCTTTGACATTTTTGTAGACTTTATTCTAATCTTCAATTCCTGCCACAAACGTTTCAAACCTTTGAAAATTAGCACTTGGAGTCCAAATTACTGTTAGTTGACCATGAAAACAAAAAATTGACCAATTTTAAAAGTGTAAAAATTTAATTTTACAATTTGCTCATATTAAATAATTAAATTAAAATTTTAAAAAAATATCATCTCCTCTACCACATTTCCCATCCAAACCCCCACTCCCAAACCAAAAACGGGGTAATTTTTAGAAAGACTGAAAAATTGTTCCTATTTTCCACAATGGCCTCTTTTATTGAAAATACTTTTTTGCCCTTACTATAGTTATTTGCAAGCTGTACCCTATATCTTCAAGAATTTATTAATCAGGACATATATCTATATTTTTCAATCTTTCAAATACCTTTAAATATTCTTTATATTTTAGTAGTTCTTCAAAGATCCTAGGCTGACCTTTCTTGGTTATATATCCTCGAACTAACCTTTCTGAAATTTCTTCTTGTATATCTCTATGTTTAGTTATAATATCATCTACCTTTCTTATTTCTCTACTAGTTCCTACAGAATCAAATCTTATATTATTTTTACAATTATAATCTACGTCTCTATATATTTCTTCAATTTTTTCTTTGCCAACAGGAAATATGTTTTCAGACTTTTTATCTGATTTAAATAAAAATGAAACATCTTTTTCATCTAAAAATAATATGAGATTATTATCATTAGTGGATGTAGATACTTGTGAATTGTTCATCAGAATAATTAAAGCATAAGCATGTAAAAACAAATAAATAACTTACAGTAATCAAATGGAAGCAAACATGTTTTCCCTCCAGTATGTTCTTATAGATGTTTTGCATGTACTTAATCAATTTTCTGAATCAAGTAAAGGTTTAAAATGTTTTTGAAATCATTTGGGTCCACAACTGCTTCCGCAAAAGGCTTTTCAATTAAGGTTGCATTTCACATTCTAGAGAACTAGCCGTGTTGCCACATACGCTATCTCACAGTATCCAGAGTCTCTGTTTTCACCTCTATCTAAACTCTTTTCAGAATCAAGTTCCTACTTGGAACGAAATTTTAAAAGATAACTCACACACAAGGTGCTACAATTTTGTTAGAAAACTGCCTTTCCCCCCTAAACCATTCATCAAAGACGGGTATTTTGGCATGGCTAACATCCATTCAAAATCAATGTTTTGAAAATCTTTTAAAATCTCTATCTGTACTGCCGAGGAATCATCAGAAATTTAACGAAATCCTTTTATGAAAGCTTTGTTGAACATAATAAACTTTACTTTGATGTTCATAAACTGAAATTGTACATGCTTACAAACTATATTTACATACCTTTAGTACTCACCTTACGAAGTTTAGAACTCCATAAGTGATTACCTTATTACACGCTTTACTATCTTCAAGCTATCTAATATTTTTCTGAATACAAGTGGTGTATACAGATTACAAAAGATATCTCTCTAAGATGTGTTTCCTCAGAGTGTTTAAGAGATAAGTTGTTCCGAGATATCTTTCTTCTTCCTCCTTCCCTCCTTTTATAGAAGTCTTTGGGAACCTTATCTCGATAGGTGTTTTCCACCTTTCTTTGTTGGGTAACTAGGTCATCTTATCTCTACCGAATTTTTCCATTATCTTCTTGCTAGTGGACCTCTCCTTTTGAAATTAGATGCCTTATCTTTTGAGTTTGTCTGCCACTTGTATCAATTGGTGGGGAGTAGTCACAATTATGGAGGCTTTTCTTGCACTATCTTCTGTCTTTTAGTAGCCACAGTTTTTCTTTAATAAATTTCTTTATTAAAGTAGTGATAAAGGGCTACTTTTGTCACCATCACTTTTCCATTTTCGAATCAAAGAATTCTGCAGGGAATTCTTCACTATTAAGAGATGCTTGGCTCATATCTTCAACTACATAGTATTCACAATGGTGATCACTGTAATTCCAGAGTAATTTGCATAGTTCTTTAGTCATATCTTCTGATTCATGCACTTGGTTGGAAATAATTACAAATAATAAATGGTCGAGATAACAAATATCTTCTTCCTTGATAGCCATCCTTGCATTGGAATAGATAATATGATTTTCAGATGGATAAACCCATATTTTTTCTTTCTCAGTAATTATCTGAGTTACATGTTCAAATATCTCTTTGTACCCTTTTGCTCTTCTATAGGGTATCATATTTAGAATATCTTGATATCCATTTTTAACAACCTTTTGACTGGTTGGTAAAAAATGTTGATTTGTAAGTTCCATTTTTATCACATGGAACGATGGATGCATATATTCAAGAACGGGATCCCATTCCATGGTTGTTGAATGGAATCTGATATATATATTTGTTGTCTTGACGACTTAAGTATATCTTTTAACAGCTTTCCTAATGTTGACTGGAAGCTGAGCTATCTCTTTGAGATCTTTGCTAGGATATACACAAAGTATATTTCCTATCTCAAAACAATTTCGAACCCAGTTGGCTGGTGCTCCTGGATAAAAATTTATCTTGTTGTATTTTGAATAGTGGAGAGTCTTCATCCACTTTCCAATCTTCAGATATCAATCTGATAAAATATCAAAAATAACAATAAAGAGTGTTACTTCTTCTTGGTTATCTTGACAATATCTTTTGGATCTATCCTTTCAATATAAAGTTTAGATTGAGTTTGGCTCTGTGAAGAACTACCTTCTCTTTTGATATCTTAAATATCTTTATTACCAGTAATAGGTTCAAGTTTTCCCTGTGAAGGGGTTCCTATTACCTTCTTTTCTTTCCCTTTATCCTCGGGGAGGGCGCTAGTATTCACAAGTCCCTGCGAAGGAATATTAGACTTGGTACAAGTAACTCCTGCCTGAAGGGCTATATTTTTGCCTCGAATGCTATCTTGGATATTTTGAATTTGTGTTTCCAAATAGGAAATTTTTATCTCAAGTATTTGGACTTTCGTCCTTAATTGTTCTAGCTCCATCCCTATTAAGATAATCAGGAAGAAAGTTAGCTTTTCCTTTATGTATTCAATATCAAATTTGAAATATGAAAACCAAATTTGTATCCTAATAATATATCTATTGGCAATAGATGGATCAACATTATTTTTCAAAAATGCTTTAACTTGAGTATTATCAGTTCTAATCAAGAAATTTTTTGGTAACAAATAATCTTCATATTTTTGAACTCTTCTTTTTACAGCAATGAGTTTTTTTCTATTCGTCTCATATCTTGTTTCAACTTTTTTGAATGTTCCTGATGTATAACTTGAAAGTATCTCAGGACAAGAACAATCTTTTTCACATTTATATTCTTTATGATTCTTTTTAATCTTTAATATTACTCCCCAGTAATTATCTGAAGAATCGATTTCAAGGATAAAAAAATTTTCTTCTTGTGGTATTACAAGTTTGGGCAATACCTTTAATTCTTTTTTAACTTTCCTTATATTTTTACAATCTTGTTCTTCCCAAGACCACATAATATTTTTTCTTAACTTTGGAAAAAAATAATTTTTTTAATTTGATACAATTTTCAATGAATCTTTCAGCATAATTTAATATACCAAGGAAGCTTTGCAATTGTTTCTTATCTTTGATTTTTTCAGGAAATTCTTGAAGTTTTTCTCCAATATGAGATTGCAATTGCAATTCTCCTTCTTTTATAAATAATCCTAAAAATTCAATTTCTGTTCTAGCTATCTCAGCTTTGTTTTGAGAAAGTGTAATATCATATTTTTTCATAATATAACAAAATTTCTCAAGATGTTCAATATGTTCATCTATATAATTTGAATGAATAAGTAAATCATCTACATATGCAATACAGAAATGAGTAATTGGTTTAATTACCTCATCCATTCTTCTTTAGAATATCTGTGGTGCATTTTTCAACCCAAATGACATTACATTCCATTCGTATTGTCCTAAGGGATTGAGAGTACTGAATGCAGTCAGTGGTTTACTTTCTTCTGTAAGCATGATTTGCTAAAACCCTGACTTACAATCAAATTTTGAAAATATCTTTTTGCTCTGTACTTGTTTAATAAGGGTGTCCTTATTGGGCAAGTAGTATCCATCAAATTTAGTAACTTCATTTAATTTTTTGTAATTTATCACCATTCTGGCTTTTCCTCTTTTTATCTCACTATGTTTTCTAACCATAAAGGCTGGGCTGCTATGTGGACTTTTACTAGGCCTAATTAACTTGGCTTCTAGCAATTTTTTTATCTGGTCTTTAAATTCTTTTTGGTCATCTACACTATATTTCATGGGTTTGACTCTAACAATAGTGTCTGGATTGGTTAATTCTATTTTTGCCTTTATTTTATCAGTATTCCATTTTTCTAACGGATTTCCAGAATATGTTTTAGAAATTTCTTTTTTTCAATTTTTCTAACCTATTTTCTGTTGTCATCTTTAAGACTGTAATTGGCTTAAATTTTTCTGTACTCCAACATCCACCACGCTGGGTTGAGGAACTCTGATGGTTTATATCTGTATATGCTATTGTAACAACTTTATTTATTTTTGGTGTAAATATTTTGTGTGCACAAGGTGTTGTGAACTATACTTATCAATATATTGTGTAAATAGTGCATATTTTAATAGAAAATTTTGTCCTAATAAAATATCACATCCAATTGTGGTTGACATATATATTGTATCAACAAATACTTCTCTAAAGAAAATTAGAAAAAGTACTTGCGTAGCATATTTGTTGTATATTACCTTATTTCCACCTGCTGTTGTAGCGATGACTATCATCTTTGAATTGTATATCCAATATTCAGATGATAGTACATTTGGTAAGCATACACTTATTGTACTTCTTGTATCTAAGTAAGTATGAAACTTAATTCTACAATAGCTTTTTATATTAAGTGTAATTTCAATATATGGACTCATGGGGTTAGTACTTATTACTCTTTCCATGATAATAATGATTTCATATTTTCATCTATCCTTGATATGATGATAGGGTTATCATGAACTGTTATTTTTAAATATCCTTGACAGATTTTATAAGGACTATATTTCTCAAGAAAGTTCATTCCTAGTAGAGTAGTTGAACGATCTACTCTATATAATTCATCTTTATATAGAATTATTTCTTTAGTATATTCTTTCTGATACTCTCCTATAAATATAAGAGGGAACTTAACATATTTTCTTATTTCAAGATTATTTCCTAAATAATCCTTAAATATATATGGCTCTGGTATTTCAAAGTCTATTAAATGATTAACAAATTTAGAATTTACATGACTTTTATCTGCTCCAATATCTATGAGGACAAGAAGATTCTTCTTGTATCCTTCTTGATTTACATATATTGTCTTAATGTAATATTGCGAATTTGAGGGTTCAGCAACACTTAAATTCTTAAGTCTGCTTATCCTAGAGTCTTGTCTAGAGGGAAATCTTGCAATAAGATTATCTCTTTCTAAGCTGACACTATTTCTTCTTATTAGTTTTCCTTCAGAATTAATTTCTTTAGTTTGTTTGTGGAAATCAAGTATTATCTGTTCTGATATAGTGACTTCATGTTCTTGGTATTTTCTAGGAGGTATATATTATGCTAATTCTTCAAAATCTTTATGTATGATAATGTTATCAGTTATCTTTCTTAGATTGTTATGATGACTAGTACTAAAAGCAAAAATTGATTTTATGCTTGTACTAATAGCCTTACTTCTTCGTAACATTTTTAAGTTTCCAATTCTATAGTATAAATTGAAATTTTGATCAATATTTTCATCATTTAATGATATTGCATAATTTGGTTTTACTGTAAATATTATATTTTGATAGACTAAGTTTCTTACAACTGTTCCTAATAGAGTATCTATAGGATCTTGTAAGATTCTATTGTCCATACAGTAGATTTCTATTGGTATGTTCTACCTTCTCTAAAAAATCATTTTACAATTATCTGGATTCCTCCTAATTCAATGTATTTTAATTTGTTTCTTACGTTTTCTGGAATTTTGGATAACTTTTGTTTTACCCATTCTTTTGTAATTATAGGAATCCTTGCTTTTCCTATAGTATCTTCTATATTGATAGACATTTCTTTATAATTCATACTTACAATTGTTTATTTTACTCTTGGTAAAATTCTTAAGAATTCTTGATGGAATACATCTTTTTCTTGTAGGTCTAATATCTTCTTAGTGATTTCTGTGTATTTTTTAATATCAAAGGTAATTTCTTGATTTATTCCTTCTATAGAGTCTTCAACTTCTTCAGTTATTTCTATTTCTATTTCTGATTGTTGTATCTTTTGGTTCATATATACTATCTCCTTATAATCTTCTTCTGATGAGGATGTATTTAATTCATAAATACTACTACATTCACTAATTAGATTTTCGAAATATTCAATTGGTTCTATGTCACTATCTTCTTGAAATTTTTCATAACTTCTAAGAATTTTTATATTTTGTCTATCTTTTTTTTTAGGACATTGAGAGGCAATATGTCCTTCTTCATTACAAATAAAATATCTACATTTTTTAATATTTCTTGATTTAAATTTCTTATTCCAATTTCTTTTCTTGAAATATTTTTTGTGTGGTTTAAAATTTCTTTTCTTGAATTTTTTAGAGTTTTTGAATTTTCTTTTATATTTCTTATATGATTTATATTTCTTCTTATGGCATCCAAATTGTTCAACTTGGCCATTATCTTCATAACAACATAATGAATTTTTTCTTATCTTATATGCTTTTTTATTTTCTAAAACTTCTCTACACCATATGCCTATTATTCTCTTTGTAAATTCAATTCTACTTCCAAAACTATCTATTTTTACTCCTTCCTCTTCTCCTAGAGGTAATAACTTTTCATATTTTTTTAATAACTTAATTCCCCATGGGAATGATAATTTAGTAAAATAAAACTTTAATATATGTTTATTTTCTTGATAATCTCATTGATTTAGTATATAATATATTTCTTTGAATTTACATGTATATCTTTCTAGCTCACACATATCACATATCTTTAAATTTTCCATTGCTATCATTCCTTGATTATATTCATCTTGTTTTCTTTCTTCATCATTAGAAGTATACATATCTCCTAAAAATTTTGTTCTTAAGATTTTTTCAAATCTTTTTAATATCTCTTGAATATTTTGTTCATTTAAAGTATTTCTATTATCTAATACTTCAGTTCTACCTGCTCCATACTTTACCCTTCCTTTAATAGTTTCTGGTAATTTTCTCCATCATTCAGAAACAATTCCTCTGAATGTATGTTTGATAAATTCAAAAGCTGTATATGTTTCCCATTTATTGAATTGTATTGCTAAATCTGTACTTTTCATACATGTTTCAATAGCTTTATTTTTATCTACACAGTCTAGATCTAACCATATACCTGTTGTATGAATTGGTTCATTATAAGATTTCATTGGGTTTATTTCCTTTATGGACTATTTTCTTACATTTTCAGTATATCTTTTCTGTGTTTTTCTATATTGGTAGATACCATCCTTATTAGGTATTGGGGTACCGTAAGGATAATCTTGTTTTTATTCACTACTGAATTCTATTTTTATATTCTGACTTGAAGATGGATTAGTATTCATCTTTGTATTTTCCATTTTTTCAGTTAATTCTTCTAACTATTTTTTATATTCTTCATACTCTTCACCTGTAGATTCTAAGAATATTTGGTCTATTTCTTCTACATTTGTAATCATATATTGTTTTTCTTCATGTTTTTTCCCTTTATTACTTTCCTTTTGTGTTATCCTAAAATCTTGAGGTGGATTAATTATAATCCTATCTTTTTCTTTAAGATTTTTATCTAACAGAGCGTTTCCTACTTGTAGATTATGTTCTAGATTTTCTAATCTTTTGTGTATATCCTCAAAACTTTCATTTGTGGTGTTTTTAGGTAAATAGAGATAACTAGATTTTTTATGTTTTTCAACTTTTTTCAAAAATTCTTTAATTATATTTTCTTCATCTACTATATTCATCATGATTTTTGGTTCGTAACATGGCTCTGATACCATTTTTTCGAAGTGTGCAGTGGAGGGTTTAAGATTTTTGAGCCAATTAAAATCTTTATAAGCATTTAAAATATCACAATAGAATTTATAAAATTCACTATTTTTTATTAATACTTTTTCTTCAATAATTATATTTAGTTCTTTAATTCTTCTTCTCAAATTAAGAATTAGTTTATATATATCATTTTCTGTTTTGATTGTACCATTATCTATAGAAATATTTTTATTTTTTAATTTTGGATCTAAATATTCTGTAAAGAATCTTTTCAGATCTTCTTCTAAATAGTTTAATTCACTTTTTGTTGCATTTTTTAGATCAATAAAATTTTATATAATATTTGGGTTTAAATTTATTAAAGATTTTTGATCTATATTTCTTTGAGGACCTAATTGAAGGTTTTTATACATTGTAGTGGTTTTGGTTGCAATTTCTCAATGAGGGGTATTTTTGGAAAGATAATTGTTAAAAGGCTATTCTTCAAATGTTTATATTTTTTGGTCTAATCTTACAAAACTATCTTCTATTTAGGCTATCTAGAGGTATTTCCT